>NC_058089.1:71163582-71465145 GCF_014858855.1 Bufo gargarizans
CTCGATCCCTTGACACTTTTGCACCCAGCTCCCTCTTCTGCTGTGCTGGTGGCTCTGTGCGACCACCGCCTCTTCCTCTGAACGACAAAGGTCTCTTGCATGACCTTGATTCCATGTGGGGTCGAGGACCTCATCGTCCTCCACATCATCTTCCAAACAGTCTTCACCCCTACCCTCCTCCTGTCCGTCTGCATACTGCATAAAGCCACAGCAGTTGGCACCTGTGTTTTGTCATCATCCGAGACGTGCTATGGTGGTCCTCCCATGTACCCATCCTGAAATATAAGTGGTTGGGCATCGTTGCACTCAATCTCTTCCACCTTTGGGGCAAGGCTATGTGGATGGCCCTGGGAAACCCTGCTAGCAGAGTCATCAAAAAGCAGAAGAGACTGCTCCATGACTTAGGGCTCAGACTGCTTGGCTGATTTGCAAGGGGGTGAGGTGAAGGACTGATGGCCATGGGCTGCAGGTGCCAACTCTGATCTTTCAACAGGAGACTGGGTGGGAGCAGTGGCATATCTACCATATAGGCAGACCACGCAGCTGCTATGGGGCCCGTGAAAAATAGGGGACCGCAGTGGAGAAGAGGCTACACCCCCTAATTGCTCTTGTCTATCTTTCTAAAGCTAAAGGACCTTGGTTGATGATGTCATCATAGGTCCTGTAAGGGAACTGCACAGTGTAAAGTGTAGTTCCCAGGTTAGAACAGTGCATCTGCCAGGACCTGTGATGACATCATCTTCAACATCACAGGTCCTGCAGAATCTAGCACAGGAACTGCACCAAAAATGGTGTAGTTCCTAGGTTTGAAAGGTACATCTGCCAGGACCTGTGATGACATCATCACAGGTCCTTCAACCCCAAACAGCAAGAATTAGAAGTTCACAATCAGCTCTGCATTGATCCATACAGAATGGACTGGAATGGAGTGGTAAGAGTAGGTCCTCCACTTCTTGTCATTTACTCATTGCTCACTCATGTATAATACTTTAGACAGTTGCAGTGACCACTAACTCATGTACCTCACACACACAGTGACCATAATATTACTGACCACATATTTCTGCAAACACTGCATCTACAGTATTATACCTTGTATGTTTCACATCAATACACTGCTCTGTATATATACAGTACAGACCAAAAGTTTGGACACACCTTCTCATTCAAAGAGTTTTCTTTATTTTCATGACTATGAAAATTGAAGATTCACACTGAAGGCATCAACACTATGAATTAACACATGTGGAATTATATACATAACAAAAAAGTGTGAAACAACTGAAAATATGTCATATTCTAGGTTCTTCAAAGTAGCCACCTTTTGCTTTGATTACTGCTTTGCACACTCTTGGTATTCTCTTGATGAGCTTTAAGAGGTAGTCACCTGAAATGGTCTTCCAACAGTCTTGAAGGAGTTCCCAGAGATGCTTAGCACTTGTTGGCCTTTTTGCTTTCACTCTGCGGTCCAGCTCACCCCAAACCATCTCGATTGGTTCAGGTCCGGTGACTGTGGAGGCCAAGTCATCTGGCGCAGCACCCCATCACTCTCCTTCATGGTCAAATATCCCTTACAAAGTCTGGAGGTGTGTTTGGGGTCATTGTCCTGTTGAAAAATAAAAGATGGTCCAACTAAACGCAAACCGGATGGAATAGCATGCCACTGCAAGATGCTGTGGTAGCCATGCTGGTTCAGTATGCCTTCAATTTTGAATAAATCGCCAACAGTGTCACCAGCAAAGCACCCCCACACCATCACACCTCCTCCTCCATGCTTCACGGTGGGAACCAGGCATGTAGAGTCCATCCGTTCACCTTTTCTGCGTCGCACAAAGACGCGGAGGTTGGAACCAAAGATCACAAATTTGGACTCATCAGACCAAAGCACAGGTTTCCACTGGTCTAATGTCCATTCCTTGTGTTCTTTAGCCCAAGCAAGTCTCTTCTGCTTGTTGCCTGTCCTTAGCAGTTGTTTCCTAGCAGATATTCTACCATGAAGGCCTGATTCACACAGTCTCCTCTTAACAGTTGTTCTAGAGATGTGTCTGCTGCTAGAACGCTGTGTGGCATTGACCTGGTCTCTAATCTCAGCTGCTGTTAACCTGCGATTTCTGAGGCTGGTGACTCGGATGAACTTATCCTCCGCAGCAGAGGTGACTCTTGGTCTTCCTTTTCTGGGGCGGTCCGCATGTGAGCCAGTTTCTTTGTAGCGCTTGATGGTTTTTGTGACTGCACTTGGGGACACTTTCAAAGTTTTCCCAATTTTTCGGACTGACTGACCTTCATTTCTTAAAGTAATGATGGCTAGGGACGAGCGAACCCGAACTTTTCGTAAAAGTCCGGGTTCGGGTTCGGTGTTGGTCGCTTTCTTGGCGCTTTTTGAAAGGTTGCAAAGCAGCAAATCAACAAGCGTCATACTACTTGCCCCAAGAGGCCGTCACAGCCATGCCTACTATTGGCATGGCTGTGATTGGCCAGTGCAGCATGTGACCCAGCCTCTATTTAAGCTGGAGTCACGTAGCGCCGCACGTCACTCTGCTCTGATCAGTGTAGGGAGAGTTTGCAGCTGCGACGTTAGGGCGAGATTAGGCAGTGATTAACTCCTCCAAAAGATTTCATTCAGTAATCAATGTGCAGCTGTGGATCATTGAACTGCTGCTATTCAATTGCTCAGTGTTTTTAGGCTGCCCAGAGCGTTTTTCATTCACTTTTTTCTGGGGTGATCGGCGGCCATTTTGTGTCTTGTGGTGCGCCAGCACAAGCTGCCACCAAGTACATTTAACCCTCAATAGTGTGGTTATTTTTTGGCTATATCCTACATCGGTCAAGCTGTCACACCAAGTGCATTTAACCATCAATAGTGTGGTTATTTTTTGGCCATATACTACATCAGGGGCAAGCTGAGCCTGTCACCAAGTGCATTTAACCCGTCAAGTTATTTAGTGTCCGTCAAAGCACAGTTTTTGTTCTCGGTTAAAATACAATTCCCAATTTAGCAATTTCCTAATTTAATGGTTTCTGCTGTATCAGGCCTACTTTAAATCTGTCCCTAAAAGGGTATATAAGATTCGAGGTGCAGATAGGGTTATTCTCAATAACTTCACACACACGCTACTGTGCAATTCCAAGTCTAATTCTGTGTGTAAACGTATACCTTTCACCCAGCGCCTAAATACTAGGCCTCAAATTTACATCCATCTTAATCTGTGTTTATTGCTGTGGCTGGTCAAGTTATTTAGTGTCCGTCAAAGCACAGTTTTTGTTCTGGGTTGAAATACAATTCCCAATTTAGCTATTTCCTAATTTAGTGGTTTCTGCTGTATCAGACCTACTTTAAATCTATCCCTAAAAGGGTATATTAGATTCAAGGTGCTGATAGGGTCATCCACAATAACTTCACACGCTACCGTGCATTTCCAAGTCTAATTCTGTCCGTAAACGTATACCTGTCATTCAGCGCCTAAATACTAGGCCTCAAATTTACATCCATCTAAATCTGTGGTTATTGCTGTGGCTGGTCAAGTTATTTAGTGTCCGTCAAAGCACAGTTTTTGTTCTGGGTTGAAATACAATTCCCAATTTTGCAATTTCCTAATTTAGTGGTTTCTGCTGTATTAGACCTACTTTAAATCTATCCCTAAAAGGGTATATTAGATTCAAGGTGCTGATAGGGTCATCCACAATAACTTCACACGCTACCGTGCATTTCCAAGTCTAATTCTGTCCGTAAACGTATACCTGTCATCCAGCGCCTAAATACTAGGCCTCAAATTTATATTCAGCTAAATCTGTCGTTACTGCTGTGCCTTTATTAGTGTAACACGGTACCTAAATAGATAGCCAGATAGTGTTAGGTGTCTGCAAAAAAAGGCCTGAATTTGAATTCAATACATTGGGCCAAATAATATTTTTCTCATTGTGGTGAATGGTAACAATGAGGAAAACATCTAGTAAGGGACGCGGACATGGTCGTGGTGGTGTTAGTGTACCATCTGGTGCTGGGAGAGGACGTGGCCGTTCTGCCACAGCCACACGTCCTAGTGTACCAACTACCTCAGGTCCCAGTAGCCGCCATAATTTACAGCGATATTTGGTGGGGCCCAATGCCGTTCTAAGGATGGTAAGGCCTGAGCAGGTACAGGCATTAGTCAATTGGGTGGCCGACAGTGGATCCAGCACGTTCACATTATCTCCCACCCAGTCTTCTGCAGAAAGCGCACAGATGGCGCCTGAAAACCAAGCCTATCAGTCTGTCACATCACCCCCATGCATACCAGGGAAACTGTCTGAGCCTCAAGTTATGCAGCAGTCTCTTATGCTGTTTGAAGACTCCGCTAGCAGGGTTTCCCAAGGGCATCCACCTAGCCCTTCCCCAGTGGTGGAAGACATAGATTGCACTGACGCACAACCACTTATGTTTCCTGATGATGAGGACATGGGAATACCACCTCAGCATGTCTCTGATGATGACGAAACACAGGTGCCAACTGTTGTGTCTTTCTGCAGTGTGCAGACTGAACAGGAGGTCAGGAATCAAGACTGGGTGGAAGACGATGCAGGGGACGATGATGTCCTAGACCCCACATGGAATGAAGGTCGTGCCACTGACTTTCACAGTTCGGAGGAAGAGGCAGTGGTAAAACCAAGCCAACAGCGTAGCAAAAGAGGGAGCAGTGGGCAAAAGCAGAACACCCGCCGCCAAGAGACTCCGCCTGCTACTGACCGCCGCCATCTGGGACTGAGCACCCCAAAGGCAGTTTTAAGGAGTTCCCTGGCATGGCACTTCTTCAAACAATGTGCTGACGACAAGACCCGAGTGGTTTGCACGCTGTGCCATCAGAGCCTGAAGCGAGGCATTAACGTTCTGAACCTTAGCACAACTTGCATGACCAGGCACCTGCATGCAAAGCATGAACTGCAGTGGAGTAAACACCTTAAAAACAAAGAAGTCAATCAGGCTTCCCCTGCTGCCTCTTCTGCTGCTGCCGCCTCAGCCTCTTCCTCCGACTCTGGAGGAACGTTGGCTCCTGCCGCCCAGCAAACAGAGGATGTACCACCAACACCACCACCTCCGTCACCAAGCATCTCAACCATGTCACACGACAGCGTTCAGCTCTCCATCTCACAAACATTTGAGAGAAAGCGCAAATTCCCACCTAGCCACACTCGATCCCTGGCCCTAAATGCCAGCATTTCTAAACTACTGGCTTATGAAATGCTGTCATTTAGGCTGGTGGACACAGACAGCTTCAAACAGCTCATGTCGCTTGCTGTCTCACAGTATGTTGTTCCCAGCCTGCACTACTTCTCCAAGAGAGCCGTGCCTTCCCTGCACAACCAAGTATCCGATAAAATCAAGTGTGCACTGCGCAACGCCATCTGTGGCAAGGTCCACCTAACCAGAGATACGTGGACCAGTAAGCACGGCCAGGGACGCTATATCTCCCTACCTGCACACAGGGTAAATGTAGTGGCAGCTGGGCCCCAGGCGGAGAGCTGTTTGGCGCACGTCCTTCCGCCGCCAAGGATCGCAGGGCAACATTCTTTGCCTCCTGTTGCCTCCTCCTCGGCTTCCTCCTCCTCTTCTTCCACCTGCTCATCCAGTCAGCCACACACCTTTACCACCAACTTCAGCACAGCCCGGGGTAAACGTCAGCCGGCCATTCTGAAACTCATATGTTTGGGGGACAGGCCCCACACCGCACAGGAGTTGCGGCGGGGTATAGAACAACAGACCAACGAGTGGTTGCTGCCGGTGAGCCTCAAGCCCGGCCTGGTGGTATGCGATAATGGGCGAAATCTCGTTGCAGCTCTGGGACTAGCCGGTTTGATGCACATCCCTTGCCTGGTGCATGTGCTGAATTTGGTGGTGCAGAAGTTCATTCACAACTACCCCGACATGTCAGAGCTGCTGCATAAAGTGCGGGCCGTCTGTTCGCGCTTCCGGCGTTCACATCCTGCCGCTGCTCGCCTGTCTGCACTACAGCGTAACTTCGGCCTTCCCGCTCACCGCCTCATATGCGACGTGCCCATCAGGTGGAACTCCACCTTGCACATGCTGGACAGACTGTGCGAGCAGCAGCAGGCCATAGTGGAGTTTCAGCTGCAGCACGCACGGGTCAGTCGCACTGCGGAACAGCACCACTTCACCACCAATGACTGGGCCTCCATGCGAGACCTGTGTGCCCTGTTGCGCTGTTTCGAGTACTCCACCAACATGGCCAGTGGCGATGACGCCGTTATCAGTGTTACAATACCACTTCCATGTCTCCTTGAGAAAACACTTAGGGCGATGATGGAAGAGGAGGTGGCCCAGGAGGAGGAGGAGGAGGAAGAGGGGTAATTTTTAGCACTTTCAGGCCAATCTCTTTGAAGTGACTCAGAGGGAGGTTTTTTGCAACAGCAGAGGCCAGGTACAAATGTGGCACCCAGGGCCCACTATTGGAGGACGAGGAGGACGAGGATGAGGAGGAGGTGGATGAGGATGAAGCATGGTCACAGCGGGGTGGCACCCAACGCAGCTCGGGCCCATCACTGGTGCGTGGCTGGGGGGAAACGCAGGACGATGACCATACGCCTCCCACAGAGGACAGCTTGTCCTTACCTCTGGGCAGCCTAGCACACATGAGCGACTACATGCTGCAGTGCCTTCTCAACGACAGCAGAGTTGCCCACATTTTAACGTGTGCGGACTACTAGGTTGCCACCCTGCTGGATCCACGGTACAAAGACAATGTGCCCACCTTACTTTCTGCACTGGAGCGTGATAGGAAGATGCGCGAGTACAAGCGCACGTTGGTAGACGCGCTACTGAGAGCATTCCCAAATGTCACAGGGGAACAAGTGGAAGCCCAAGGCCAAGGCAGAGTAGGAGCAAGAGGTCGCCAAGGCAGCTGTGTCACGGCCAGCTCCTCTGAGGGCAGGGTTAGCATGGCAGAGATGTGGAAAAGTTTTGTCAACATGCCACAGCTAACTGCACCACCACCTGATACGCAACGTGTTAGCAGGAGGCAACATTTCACTAACATGGTGGAACAGTACGTGTGCACACCCCTCCACGTACTGACTGATGGTTCGGCCCCATTCAACTTCTGGGTCTCTAAATTGTCCACGTGGCCAGAGCTAGCCTTTTATGCCTTGGAGGTGCTGGCCTACCCGGCGGCCAGCGTTTTGTCTGAACGTGTATTCAGCACGGCAGAGGGCGTCATTACAGACAAACGCAGCCGCCTGTCTACAGCCAATGTGGACAAGCTGACGTTCATAAAAATGAAGCAGGCATGGATCCCACAGGACCTGTCCATCCCTTGTGCAGATTAGACATTAACTACCTCCCCTTAACTATATATTATTGTACTCCAGGGCACTTCCTCATTAAATCCTATTTTTATTTTCATTTTACCCAAAGTTGAATGAACCTCTCCTCTGTCTGGGTGCCGGGCCTAAATATCTGACAATGGACTGTTCCAGTGTTGGGTGACGTGAAGCCTGATTCTCTGCTATGACATGAAGTTTGATTCTCTGCTGACATGAAGCCAGATTCTCTGTTACGGGACCTCTCTCCTCTGCCTGGGTGCCTGGGCCTAAATATCTGACAATGGACTGTTCCAGTGTTGGGTGACGTGAAGCATGATTCTCTGCTGACATGAAGCCAGATTCTCTGTTACGGGACCTCTCTCCTATGCCTGGGTGCCTGGGCCTAAATATCTGACAATGGACTGTTCCAGTGTTGGGTGACGTGAAGCCTGATTCTCTGCTATGACATGAAGACTGATTCTCTGCTGACATGAAGCCAAATTCTCTGTTACGGGACCTCTCTCCTCTGCCTGGGTGCCTGGGCCTAAATATCTGACAATGGACTGTTCCAGTGTTGGGTGACGTGAAGCATGATTCTCTGCTGACATGAAGCCAGATTCTCTGTTACGGGACCTCTCTCCTCTGCCTGGGTGCCTGGGCCTAAATATCTGACAATGGACTGTTCCAGTGGTGGGTGACGTGAAGGATGATTCTCTGCTATGATATGAAGACTGATTCTCTGCTGACATGAAGCCAGATTCTCTGTTACGGGACCTCTTTCCTCTGCCTGGGTGCCGGGGCCTAAATATATGACAATGGACTGTTACAGTGGTGGGTGGTGTGAAGCCAGATTCTCTGCTATGGGACCTCTCTCCAATTGATATTGGTTAATTTGTATTTATTTTATTTTTATTTTTATTCATTTCCCTATTCACATTTGTTTGCAGGGGATTTACCTACATGTTGCTGCCTTTTTCAGCCCTCTAGCCCTTTCCTGGGCTGTTTTACAGCCTTTTTAGTGCCGAAAAGTTCGGGTCCCCATTGACTACAATGCGGTTCGGGTTTGGGACGAAGGTGTTTGCTCAACTCTAATGATGGCCACTCGTTTTTCTTTACTTAGCTGCCTTTTCTTGCCATAATACAAATTCTAACAGTCTATTCAGTAGGACTATCAGCTATGTATCCACCTGACTTCTCCACAATGCAACTGATGGTCCCAACCCCATTTATAAGGCAAGAAATCCCACTTTATTAAACCTGACAAGGCACACCTGTGAAGTGAAAAACATTTCAGGTGACTATCTTTTGAAGCTCGTCAAGAGAATGCCAAGAGTGTGCAAAGCAGTAATCAAAGCAAAAGGTGGCTACTTTGAAGAACCTAGAATATGACATATTTTCAATTGTTTCACACTTTTTTGTTATTTATATAATTCCACATGTGTTATTTCATAGTTTTGATGCCTTCAGTGTGAATCTACAATTTTCATAGTCATGAAAATAAAGAAAATCTTTGAATGAGAAGGTGTGTCCAAACTTTTGGCCTGTACTGTATATATATATATATATATATATATATATTGCATATATTACACAGTATTATAGATGCAATATGTACAGATATATAGTATATACAGCAGTGTACTAATATGTGAGGTATGAGGTATAATATATGCAGTGTGTACAGATATATAGTATATACAGCAGTCTACTGATATGTTAGGTATGAGGTATAATAGATTATGTGTGTACAGATATATAGTATATACAGAAGTGTACTGATATGTGAGATACGAACTGTCAATACACTGCTTTATTTACTATATACCTGTACACACTGTATCTATTATACTGTACCTCTTACCTCATATGTGAGTACAGGCTGTATATACAATATATCTGTAAACACTGCATCCATTATACCTCGTACCTCACATGTTAGACTACTGTATTTACTATATACCTGTACACACTGCATATATTATACCCCGTACCTCACATATCAGTACACTGCTTTATTTACTATATACCTGTACACACTGTATCTATTATACAGTACCTCTTACCTCATATGTGAGTACAGGCTGTATATACAATATATCTGTAAACACTGCATCCATTATACCTCGTACCTCACATGTTAGACTACTGTATTTACTATATACCTGTACACACCTCATATATTATACCCCGTACCTCACATATCAGTACACTGCTTTATTTACTATATACCTGTACACACTGCATCTATTATACAATACCTTGTACCTCATATGTCAGTACAGGCTGTATATACAATATATCCTTAAATACTGCATCCATTATACCTCGTACCTCACATGTTATACTACTGTATTTACTATATGCCTGTACACACTGCATATATTATACCCTGTATCTCACATATCAGTACACTACGGAATATACTATATACTTGTACACACTGCATGTATTATACCTTGTACCTCACATAACTGCACACTGCTGTATATACTATATACCTGTACACACTGCATATATTATACCCTATACCTCACATATCAGTACACTACGGAATATACTATATACCTGTACACACTTCATGTATTATACCTCGTACCTCACATAACTGTACACTGCTGTATATACTATACATCTGTACACACTGTATATATTATAGCTCTTGTGTGCCAGGGCTGTTTTGTAATCCTAATCCGGGCCTGATGGCATAAATTATAAAACGCAGCAGCAAGAATAGTTTATGGAACAGGCCTGGAATGGGTAGTGGCAGGGGCTATAAAAGGGGAATGGGGGCCCAATTTACATTCTTGCTATGGGGCCCAGTGATTTCTATGTACACCCCTGTGTCAGCCACCCCATCTACTATCACCTGTACTTGTTCTGGCCTCACCATTCGTAGAGCCACATTTGGCCCAACCAAATAACACTGAAGGTTCTGTCGCCTACTCGCCAATGTTTCCCTTGTGCGTGTAGCTGGCACAGATTGACCACGTCCTCTCCCTGCAACAGGAGCTCCACCAGCAGCACCACGACGGGGGCCATGTCCTTTATTTGACGCTCTCCTCATTCTTTGCGCTCACCCACCAAAAAAACATATGGTTTATGTCAGGTGACAATGTAACCGCCAATAGTCAACAATTAAAGTTCACTGAGAGTAAGGCAATGATAGTGTCATAAAGAGGAAACATTTCTTGAGGTCACACAACAGTGTGACAGGCAAATTTTATACAATTACTTCACGGTCTCAACTTTTTGTAATTTTTCAAGCAACAATGTCACTGCAGTATTGACTGGTTGTATTTGACTGTGACAAATTCAGGAAAGGACCCAGACGTAGTTTCTTGCCCAAAATAGGTGGGGGTTTTTTAAAACAGAATATAACGGTATCAAACTCTTGTATTTGACTGTGAAAAATGCAACAAAGGCCCCAGATGTAGGGTCTTGCAAACATTTGTGTTTTTTTAAACCCAGAATATAACAGCAATATTTAAAGTTCGTATTTGACTGTCACAAATGAAACAAATGCCACAAAGGTAATATCTTGCCCAAAATGGGTGCTTTTAAAAAAAAAAACAGAATACATAACAGCGGTATCTAGAGCTTGCATTTGACTGTGACAAATGCAGCAATAGACCCAGGTGTAGGAGCTTGCCCAAAAATGGGTGTTTTTTTATGCCAGAATATAACAACATTATTTAACGCTTGTATTTGACTGTGACAAATGCAGAAAAGGCACCAGATGTACGGTCTTGCAAAAAATTGGTGTTTTTTTAACCCAGAATATAACTGCAGTATTTAAAGTTTGTATTTGACTGTCACAAATGCAACAAAGGCCGCAAATATATTACCTTGCCCAAAATGGGTGTTTTTTTTATTACCAGAATAAAACAGCGGTATCTAACGCTTGAATTGGACTGTCAGATATGCAGCAAAGGCTGAAAATGTATTATCTTACCAAAAATGGGTGTTTTTTTAAAACCAGAATATAACAGCAGTATCTAACGCTTGAATTTGACTGTGACAAATGCAGCAAAGGCCCCAGTTGTAAGCTCTTGCAAAATATTGGTGTTTTAATACCAGAATATAACAACAGTATATAGCACTTGTATTTGACTGTCAGAAATGCAGCAAAGGCCACAAATGTATTAAATTGCCCAAAATGGGTGTTTAAAAAATAAATAAGAATATAACAGCAGTATCTAATGCTTGTATTGGACTGTAAGAAAAGCAGCAAAAGGTCGCAAATGTATTAACTTGCCCAAAATAGTTTTTTTTTAATACCAGAATATAACAGCAGTATCTTACGCTTGTATTACATTGTCAGTAATGCAGCAAAGGCAGAAAATGTATTATCTTACCCAAAATGGGTGTTTTATTAAAACAAGAAAATAACAACAGTATCTAATGCTTGTATTGGACTGTCAGAAATGCAGCAAAGGCCTCAAATGTATTAATATGCCCAATATGGGTGTTTTTTAATAACAGAATATAACAGCAGTATCGAACGCTTGTATTGGACTGTCACAAATGCAACAAATGCCGCAAATGTATTATCTTGCCCAAAATGTTTTTTTTTTTTTTTTTTTATTAATATGCCCAAAATGGATGTTTTTTAATACCATAATATAACAGCAGTATCTTAATCTTGTATTTGACTGTTACAAATGCAGCAAAGGCCCCAGATGTAGGGTCTTGCAAAAAATGAGTGTTTATTTAAAACCCAGAATATAACAGCAGTATTTAAAGTTTGTATTTCACTGTCACAAATGCATCAAAGGCTGCAAATGAATTAACTACCCCAAAATGGGTGTTTGTTTTTTTTAATAACAGAATATAACAGCAGTATCTAACGCTTGTATTGGACTGTCATAAATGCAGCAAAGGCCGCAAATATGTTATATTGCCCAAAATGGTTGTTTTTTTAATAACAAAATATAACAGCAGTATCTAGCGCTTGTATTTGTCTGTGACAAAATCCAGCAAAGGCCCCAGATATAGGGTCTTGCAAAAAATATTAGTTTTTTTTAAACCCAGAATATAACTGCAGTATTTAAAGTTTGTATTGGAATGTCAGAAATGCATTCCACAGCGGTATCTAACGCTTGTATTGGACTGTCAGAAATGCAGCAAAGGCCGCAAATGTATTATCTTGCCCAAAATGGGTGTTTTTTTAATACCTGAATGTAAGAGCAGTATCTAATGCTTGTATTTCACTGTGACAAATGCAGAAAAGGCCTCAGATGTTGGGTCTTGCACAAAATTGGTGTTTTTTTAAACCAAGAATATAACTGCAGTATTTAAAGTTTGTATTTCACTGTCAGAAATGCATCAAATCCTGCAAATGGATTGTAACATAGTAACATAGTACATAAGGCCGAAAAAAGACATTTGTCCATCCAGTTCGGCCTGTTATCCTGCAAGTTGATCCAGAGGAAGGCAAAAAAAAAAACTGTGAGGAAGAAGCCAATTTTAGGGGAATTAAAAATTCCTTCCCGACTCCAATCAGGCAATCAGAATAACTCCCCGGATCAACGACCCCTCTATAGAAGCTATAGCCTGTAATATTATTACGCTACAGAAATACATCCAGGCCCCTCTTGAATTCTTTTATTGTACTCACCATCACCACCTCCTCAGGCAGAGAGTTCCATAGTCTCACTGCTCTTACCGTAAAGAATCCTTTTCTATGTTTGGTGTACAAACCTTCTTTCCTCCAGACGTAGAGGATGTCCCCTCGTCACAGTCCTGGGGATAAATAGATGATGGGATAGATCTCTGTACTGACCCCTGATATATTTATACATATTAATTAGATGTCCCCACAGTTGTCTTTTTTCTAAAGTGAATAGCCCTAATTTTGATAATCTTTCAGGGTACTGTAGTGGCCCCATTCCAGTTATTACTTTAGTTGCCCTCCTCTGGACCTTCTCCAGCTCTGCTATGTCTACCTTGTTTACAGGGGCCCAGAACTGTACACAGTACTCCATGTGTGGTCTGACTGGCGATTTGTAAAGTGGTAGGACTATGTTCTTATCACGGGCATCTATGCCCCTTCTGATGCAATCCATTATCTTATTGGCCTTGGCAGCAGCTGCCCGACACTAGTTTTTGCAGCTTAGTTTGCTGTTTATTAAAATTCCTAGATCCTTTTCCATGTCAGTGTTACCGAGTGTTTTACCATTTAGTATGTATGGGTGACTTGCATTATTCCTTCCCATGTGCATAACTTTACATTTGTCAGTGTTAAACCTCATCTGCCACTTATATGCCCAAGCCTCCAATCTATCCAGATCCCTCTGTAGTAGTATACTGTCCTCATCAGTGTAAATTACTTTACACAGTTTAGTGTCATCTGCAAAATCTGATACTTTACTATTGAAGCCTTCTGCAAGATCATTTAATAAATATATTGAAGAGAATAGGGCCCAATACTGACCCCTGAGGTACCCCACTAGTGACAGTGACCCAATCTGGGTGTGTATCGTTAATAACCACCCTCTGTTTTCTATAATTCAGCCAGTTATTTACCCAGTTATTCTCCCAGTCCGAGCATTCTCATTTTATATACTAACCTTTTATGTGGTACAGTGTCAAATGCTTTGGAGAAGTCCAGATAAACGACATCCATTGATTCACCGCTGTCAAGTCTAGAACTTACCTCCTCATAGAAACTGATTAAATTAGTTTGGCATGACCGATCCCTCATGAAGCCATGCTGATATGGCGTTATTTGCTTATTTCCGTTGAGATGCTCTAAGATAGCATCTCTCAGAAAACCTTCAAACAGTTTACCCACAACAGATGTTAAACTTACCGGCCTATAGTTTCCAGGCTCTGTTTTTGGACCCATTTTGAATATTGGCACCACATTTGCCATGCGCCAATCCTGTGGGACATTCCCTGTCAGTATAGAGTCTGCAAATATCAGAAATAAGGGTCTGGCTATGACATTACTTCATTCCCTTAGGATACGGGGGTGTATGCCATCCGGTCCTGGCGATTTGTCTATTTTAATCTTTTTAAGTCGCTGATGTACTTCTTCCTGGGTCAGACAGGACACTTTTAATGGGGAATTTATTTTTACATTCTGCATGTCATCTGACAGTTTATTTTTCTCACTGAATACATTGGAGAAAAAAATATTTAACAGCTTTTCTTTATCCTCGTCGCACCCCCCTCATTACTCTTTAAAGGGCTGACACCTTCAGATTTATACTTTTTAACATTTATATAATGTAAGAACATTTTAGGGTTAGTTTTACTCTCTTTGGCAATTAATCTCTCAGTCTCTAGTTTGGCCACTTTTATTTGTTTTTTTACATGTTCTATAGTTTTTTAGTGCTTCCATGCTACCCTCCTGTTTCAGTGAATTATATGCTTTCTTTTTGTCATTTATTGCTTTCTTTACAGTTCTATTTATCCACATTGGTTTCTTTTTGTTCCTTAACCTTTTATTCCCATACGGTATGTACCTCTCACAATGAGATTTTAGGATGTTTTTAACCACCTCCCGACCGCCTAACGCACGGATGCGTCCGGAAGGTGGTTGATTCATTCCTCCTGGACGCATCCGTGCGTTATCTCGCGACAGCCGAGATTTCCTGTGAACGCGCGCACACAGGCGCGCACGCTCACAGGGACGGAAGGTAAGCGAGTGTATCTCCAGCCTACCAGCGGCGATCGCTCGCTGGCAGGCTGGAGATGTGATTTTTTTTAACCCCTAACAGGTATATTAGACGCTGTTTTGATAACAGCGTCTAATATACCTGCTACCTGGTCCTCTGGTGGTCCCTTTTGTTTGGATCGACCACCAGAGGACACAGGCAGCTCAGTAAAGTAGCACCAAACACCACTACACTACACTACACCCCCCCCTGTCACTTATTAACCCTTTATGAACCACTGATCACCCCTGATCACCCCTGATCACCCCATATAGACTCCCTGATCACCCCCCTCTCATTGATCACCCCCCTGTCATTGATCACCCCCCTGTAAGGCTCCATTCAGACGTCCGTATGATTTTTACGGATCCACGGATACATGAATCGGATCCACAAAACGCATACGGACGTCTGAATGGAGCCTTACAGGGGGGTGATCAATGACAAGGGGGTGATCACGCATATAGACTTCCTGATCACTTCCCTGTCATTGATCACCCCCCTGTCATTGATCACCCCCCCTGTAAGGCTCCATTCAGACGTCCGTATGATTTTTACGGATCCACTGATACATGGATCGGATCCGCAAAACACATACGGACGTCTGAATGGAGCCTTACAGGGGGGTGATGAATGACAGAGGGGTGATCACCCATATAGACTCCCTGATCACCTCCGTCATTGATCATCCCCCTGTAAGGCTCCATTCAGACGTCCGTATGATTTTTACGGATCCATGGATACATGGATCGGATCCGCAAAACGCATACGGACGTCTGAATGGAGCCTTACAGGGGGGTGATCACCCATATAGACACCCTGATCACCCCCCTGTCATTGATCACCCCCCTGTCATTGATCACCCCCCTGTAAGGCTCCATTCAGACGTCCGTATGATTTTTACGGATCCACTGATACATGGATCGGATCCGCAAAACACATACGGACGTCTGAATGGAGCCTTACAGGGGGGTGATCAATGACAAGGGGGTGATCACGCATATAGACTTCCTGATCACTTCCCTGTCATTGATCACCCCCGTCATTGATCACCCCCCTGTAAGGCTCCATTCAGACGTCCGTATGATTTTTACGGATCCACTGATACATGTATCGGATCCGCAAAACGCATACGGACGTTTGAATGGAGCCTTACAGGGGGGTGATCACCCATATAGACACCCTGATCACCCCCCTGTCATTGATTACCCCCCTGTCATTGATCACCCCCCTGTAAGGCTCCATTCAGACGTCCGTATGATTTTTACGGATCCACGGATACATGGATCGGATCCGCAAAACACATACAGACATCTGAATGGAGCCTTACAAGGGGGTGATCAATGACAGGGGGGTGATCACCTCATATACACTCCTTGATCACCCCCTGTCATTGATCACCCCCCTGTAAGGCTCCATTCAGACATCCGTATGTGTTTTGCGGATCCGATCCATGTATCCGTGGATCCGTAAAAATCATACGGACGTCTGAATGGAGCCTTACAGGGGGGTGATCAATGACAGGGGGGTGATCAGGGAGTCTATATGGGTGATCACCCCCCTGTCATTGATCACCCCCCCTGTAAGGCTCCATTCAGACTTTTTTTGGCCCAAGTTAGCGGAAATTTTTTCTTTATTTTTTTTTCTTACAAAGTCTCATATTCCACTAACTTGTGTCAAAAAATAAAATCTCACATGAACTCACCATACCCCTCACGGAATCCAAATGCGTAACATTTTTTAGACATTTATATTCCAGACTTCTCACGCTTTAGGGCCCCTAAAATGCCAGGGCAGTATAAATACCCGACATGTGACCCCATTTCAGAAAGAAGACACCCAAGGTGCTCCGTGAGGGGCATATTGAGTCCATGAAAGATTTAAATTTTTGTCCCAAGTTAGCGGAAAGGGAGACTTTGTGAGAAAAAAAAAATCAATTTCCGCTAACTTGTGCCCAATTTTTTTTTTCTATGAACTCGCCATACCCCTCATTGAATACCTTGGGGTTTCTTCTTTCCAAAATGGGGTCACATGTGGGGTATTTATACTGCCCTGGCTTTTTAGGGGCCCTAAAGCGTGAGAAGAAGTCTGGGATCCAAATGTCTAAAAATGCCCTCCTAAAAGGGATTTGGGCCCCTTTGCGCATCTAGGCTGCAAAAAAGTGTCACACATGTGGTATCGCCGTACTCAGGAGAAGTTGGGGAATGTGTTTTGGGGTGTCATTTTACATATACCCATGCTGGGTGAGATAAATATCTTGCTCAAATGCCAACTTTGTATAAAAAAATGGGAAAAGTTGTCTTTTGCCAAGATATTTCTCTCACCCAGCATGGGTATACGTAAAATGACACCCCAAAACACATTCCCCAACTTCTCCTGAGTACGGCGATACCACATGTGTGACACTTTTTTGCCGCCTAGGTGGGCAAAGGGGCACACATTCTAAAAAGCACCTTTAGGATTTTACAGGTCATTTTTTACACATTTTGATTTCAAACTACTTACCACACATTAGGGCCCCTAGAATGCCAGGGCAGTATATCTACCCCACAAGTGAAACCATTTTGGAAAGAAGACACCCCAAGGTATTCTGTGAGGGGCATGGCGAGTTCCTAGAATTTTTTTTTTGTCACAAGTTAGCAGAAAATGATGATTATTTTTTTTTTTCTAACAAAGTCTCATATTCCACTAACTTGTGACAAAAAATTAACTCGCCATGCCCCTCACGGAGGACCTTGGGGTGTCTTCTTTCCAAAATGGGGTCACTTGTGGGGTAGTTATACTGCCCTGGCAATTTAGGGGCCCTAATGTGTGCGAAGTAGTTTGAAGTCAAAATCTGTAAAAAATGGCCAGTGAAATCCTAAAGGTGCTCTTTGGAATGTGTGCCCCTTTGCCCACCTAGGCTGCAGAAAAGTGTCACACATCTGGTATCGCTGTACTCAGGAGAAGTTGGGCAATGTGTTTTGGGGTGTCATTTTACATATACCCATGCTGGGTGAGATAAATATCTTGGTCAAATGCCAACTTTGTATAAAAAAAATGGGAAAAGCTGTCTTTTGCCAAGATATTTCTCTCACCCAGCATGGGTATATATAAAATGACACCCCAAAACACATTCCCCAACTTCTCCTGAGTACGGCGATACCAGATGTGTGACACTTTTTTGCAGCCTAGGTGGGCAAAGGGGCACACATTCCAAAATGCACCTTTTGGATTTCACCGGTCATTTTTTACAGATTTTGATTGCAAACTTCTTCTCACGCATTTGGGCCCCTAAAATGCCAGGGCAGTATAACTACCCCACGAGTGACCTCATTTTGGAAAGAAGACACCCCAAGGTATTTTGTGATGGGCATAGTGAGTTCATGGAAGTTTTTATTTTTTGTCACAAGTTAGTGGAATATGAGACTTTGTAAGAAAAAAAAAAATCATAATTTTCCGCTAGCTTGTGACAAAAAATAAAAAGTTATATGAACTCACTATGCCCATCAGTGAATACCTTAGGGTGTCTACTTTCTGAAATGGGGTCATTTGTGGGGTGTTTGTACTGTCTGGCCATTGTAGAACCTCAGGAAACATGACAGGTGTTCAGAAAGTCAGAGCTGCTTCAAAAAGCGGAAATTCACATTTTTGTACCATAGTTTGTAAACGCTATAACTTTTACCCAAACCATTTTTTTTTTGACCCAAACATTTTTTTTAATCAAAGACATGTAGAACAATAAATTTAGCGAAAAATGTATATATGGATGTCGTTTTTTTTGCAAAATTTTACAACTGAAAGTGAAAAATTGCATTTTTTTGCAAAAAAATCATTAAATTTCGATTAATAACAATGAAATACCACCAAATGAAGGCTCTATTAGTGAGAAGAAAAGGAGGTAAAATTATTTTGGGTGGAAAGTTGCATGACCGAGCAATAAACGGTGAAAGTAGTGTAGTGCAGAAGTGTAAAAAGTGGCCTGGTCATTAAGGGGGTTTCAGCTAGCGGGGTTGAAGTGGTTAAAGATATCCCATTTTGTGGCTGTATTTTTATTTTTGAGGACTTTGTCCCAGTTAGTTCGGCCCTATGGCCTCTCTTAGTCGGCTAAATTTAGCTTTTTTGAAGTTTGGTATTTTTGTTCCTCCCTGTAGAAACGCTCTTTTGAATGATAATTGGAAGGTTATTACTTTATGGTCACTATTTCCCAGGTGTCCCCCAACCTGCACATCTGTTGCTCTGTCAGGCCTATTGGTTAATACTAAGTCCAGTATGGCCGTCCCTCTAGTCGGGTCCTGAACCAGTTGGGAGAGGTAATTGTCTTTGGTTATTGCCAAGAACCTGTTTCCCTTATGAGATATACAAGTTTCAGTTTCCCAGTCTATATCTTGGTAGTTGAAGTCCCCCATAATAACCTCCTCAATTTGATTTGCCGCCTCGTCTATCTCGTTTAGTAGTTGATAGGGATGAGCGAACCCGAACTGTATAGTTCGGGTTCGTACCGAATTTTGGGGTGTCCGTGACACGGACCCGAACCCGGACATTTTCGTAAAAGTCCGGGTTCGGGTTCGGTGTTCGTCGCTTTCTTGGCGCTTTTTGAAAGGCGGCAAAGCAGCCAATCAACAAGCGTCATACTACTTGCCCCAAGAGGCCGTCACAGCCATGCCTACTATTGGCATGGCTGTGATTGGCCAGAGCACCATGTGACCCAGCCTCTATTTAAGCTGGAGTCACGTAGCGCCGCACGTCACTCTGCTCTGATCAGCATAGGGAGAGGTTGCAGCCGCGACGTTAGGGCGAGATTAGGCAGTGATTAACTCCTCCAAAAGACTTCATTCAGAGATCGATCTGCAGCTGTGGATGATTGAACTGCTGCAATTGAATTGCTCACTGTTTTTAGGCTCCCCAGAGCGTTTTTCAGTCACTTTTTTCTAGGGTGATCGGCGGCCACTTTGTCTTCTGGTGCGCCAGCACAAGCTGCCACCAAGTGCATTTAACCCTCAATGGTGTGGTTGTTTTTTAGCTAAAGCCTACATCAGGGTCAAGCTATCACACCAAGTGCATTTAACCAGCAATAGTGTGGTTATTTTTTGACCATATACTACATCAGGGGCAAGCTGTCACCAAGTGCATTTAACACTCAATGGTGTGGTTGTTTTTTGGCTAAATCCTACATCAGGATCAAGCTGTCACACCAAGTGCATTTAACCGTTAATAGTCTGGTTATTTTTTGGCCATATACTACATCAGGGGCAAGCTGAGCCTGTCACCAAGTGCATTTAACCCTCAATAGTGTGGTTGGTCAAGCTGTCACACCAAGTGCATTTAACCATCAATAGTGTGGTTATTTTTTGGCCATATCCCAGTCTAATTCTGTCAGTAAACTTATACCTGTCACCCAGCGCCTAAATAATAGGCCTCAAATTTATATCCAGCTAAATCTGTCGTTACTGGTGTGGCTGGTCAAGTTATTTAGTGTCCGTCAAAGCACAGTTTTTGTTCTGGGTTGAAATACAATTCCCAATTTAGCAATTTCTTAATTTAGTGGTTTCTGCTGTATCAGGCCTACTTTAAATGTATCCCTAAAAGGGTATATAAGATTCAAGGTGCACATAGGGTCATTCTGAATAACTTCACACACACGCTACTGTGCATTTCCAAGTCTAATTCTGTCAGTAAACCTATACCTGTCACCCAGCGCCTAAATAATAGGCCTCAAATTTATAGCCAGCTAAATCTGTCGTTACTGGTGTGGCTGGTCAAGTTATTTAGTGTCCGTCAAAGCACAGTTTTTGTTCTGGGTTGAAATACAATTCCCAATTTAGCAATTTCTTAATTTAGTGGTTTCTGCTGTATCAGGCCTACTTTAAATTTATCCCTAAAAGGGTATATCAGATTCAAGGTGCACATAGGGTCATTCTGAATAACTTCACACACACGCGACTGTGCATTTCCAAGTCTAATTCTGTCAGTAAACCTATACCTGTCACCCAGCGCCTAAATACTAGGCATCAAATTTCTATCCAGCTAAATCTGTCATTACTGGTGTGGCTGGTCAAGTTATTTAGTGTCTGTCAAAGCACAGTTTTTGTTCTGGGTTGAAATACAATTCCCAATTTAGCAATTTCCTAATTTAGTGGTTTCTGCTGTATCAGGCCTACTTTAAATTTATCCCTAAAAGGGTATATCAGATTCAAGGTACACATAGGGTCATTCTGAATAACTTCACACACACGCTACTGTGCATTTCCAAGTCTAATTCTGTCAGTAAACCTATACCTGTCACCCAGCGCCTAAATAATAGGCCTCAAATTTATAGTCAGCTAAATCTGTTGTTACTGCTGTGCCTGTATTAGTGTAATACGGTACCTAAATAGATAGCCAGATAGTGTTAGTTGTCTTTAAAAAAGGCCTGAATTTGAATTCAATACATTGGGTCAAATAATATTTTTGTTGTTGTGGTGAACGATAACAATGAGGAAAACATCTAGTAAAGGACGCGGACATGGTCGTGGTGGTGTTAGTGGACCCTCTGGTGCTGGGAGAGGACGTGGCCGTTCTGCCACAGCCACACGTCCTAGTGTACCAACTACCTCAGGTCCCAGTAGCCGCCATAATTTACAGCGATATTTGGTGGGGCCCAATGCCGTTCTAAGGATGGTAAGGCCTGAGCAGGTACAGGCATTAGTCAATTGGGTGGCCGACAGTGGATCCAGCACGTTCACATTATCTCCCACACAGTCTTCTGCAGAAAGCGCACAGATGGCGCCTGAAAACCAAGCCCATCAGTCTGTCACATCACCCCCATGCATACCAGGGAAACTGTCTGAGCCTCAAGTTATGCAGCAGTCTCTTATGCTGTTTGAAGACTCTGCTGGCAGGGTTTCCCAAGGGCATCCACCCAGCCCTTCCCCAGCGGTGGAAGACATAGAATGCACTGACGCACAACCACTTATGTTTCCTGATGATGAGGACATGGGAATACCACCTCAGCATGTCTCTGATGATGACGAAACACCGGTTGACAACTGCTGCGTCTTTCTGCAGTGTGCAAACTGAACAGGAGGTCAGGGATCAAGACTTGGTGGAAGACGATGCAGGGGACGATAAGGTCCTAGACCCCACATGGAATGAAGGTCGTGCCACTGACTTTCACAGTTCGGAGGAAGAGGCAGTGGTGAGACCAAGCCAACAGCGTAGCAAAAGAGGGAGCAGTGGGCAAAAGCAGAACACCCGCCGCCAAGAGACTCCGCCTGCTACTGACCGCCGCCATCTGGGACCGAGCACCCCAAAGGCAGCTTCAAGGAGTTCCCTGGCATGGCACTTCTTCAAACAATGTGCTGACGACAAGACCCGAGTGGTTTGCACGCTGTGCCATCAGAGCCTGAAGCGAGGCATTAACGTTCTGAACCTTAGCACAACCTGCATGACCAGGCACCTGCATGCAAAGCATGAACTGCAGTGGAGTAAACACCTTAAAAACAAGGAAGTCACTCAGGCTCCCCCTGCTACCTCTTCTGCTGCTGCCGCCTCGGCCTCTTCTGCTACTGCCGCCTCGGCCTCTTCCTCCGCCTCTGGAGGAACGTTGGCATCTGCCGCCCAGCAAACAGGGGATGTACCACCAACACCACCACCTCCGTCACCAAGCATCTCAACCATGTCACACGGCAGCGTTCAGCTCTCCATCTCACAAACATTTGAGAGAAAGCGTAAATTCCCACCTAGCCACCCTCGATCCCTGGCCCCTAATGCCAGCATTTCTATACTACTAGCCTATGAAATGCTGTCATTCAGGCTGGTGGACACAGACAGCTTCAAACAGCTCATGTCGCTTGCTGTCCCACAGTATGTTGTTCCCAGCCGCCACTACTTCTCCAAGAGAGCCATGCCTTCCCTGCACAACCAAGTATCCGATAAAATCAAGTGTGCACTGCGCAACACCATCTGTGGCAAGGTCCACCTAACCACAGATACGTGCCCAGTAAGCACGGCCAGGGACGCTATATCTCCCTAACTGGACACTGGGTAAATGTAGTGGCGGCTGGGCCCCAGGCGGAGAGCTGTTTGGCGCACGTCCTTCCGCCACCAAGGATCGCAGGGCAACATTCTTTGCCTCCTGTTGCCTCCTCCTCCTACTCGGCTTCCTCCTCCTCTTCTTCCACCTGCTCATCCAGTCAGCCACACACCTTCACCACCAACTTCAGCACAGCCCGGGGTAAACGTCAGCAGGCAATTCTGAAACTCATATGTTTGGGGGACAGGCCCCACACCGCACAGGAGTGTTGGCAGGGTATAGAACAGCAGACCGACGAGTAGTTGCTGCTGGTAAGCCTCAAGCCTGGCCTGGTGGTGTGCGATAATGGGCGAAATCTCGTTGCAGCTCTGGGACTAGCCGGTTTGACGCACATCACTTGCCTGGCGCATGTGCTGAATTTGGTGGTGCAGAAGTTCATTCACAACTACCCCGACATGTCAGAGCTACTGCATAAAGTGCGGGCCGTCTGTTCGCGCTTCCGGCGTTTACATCCTGCCGCCGCTCGCCTGTCTGCGCTACAGGGTAACTTCGGCTTTCCCGCTCACCGCCTCATATGCGACGTGCCCACCAGGTGGAACTCCACCTTGCACATGCTGGACAGACTGTGCGAGCAGCAGCAGGCCATAGTGGAGTTTCAGCTGCAGCACGCACGGGTCAGTCGCACTGCGGAACAGCACCACTTCACCACCAATGACTGGGCCTCCATGCGAGACCTGTGTGCCCTGTTTCGAGTAGTCCACCAACATGGCCAGTGGCGATGACTCCATTATCAGCGTTACAATACCACTTCTATGTCTCCTTGAGAAAACACTTAGGGCGATGATGGAAGAGGAGGTGGCCCAGGAGGAGGAGGAGGAGGAAGAGGGGTCATTTTCAGCACTTTCAGGCCAGTCTCTTCGAAGTGACTCAGAGGGACGTTTTTTGCAACAGCAGAGGCCAGGTACAAATGTGGCCATCCAGGGCCCACTACTGGAGGACGAGGAGGACAAGGATACGGAGGAGGTGGAGGAGGATGAAGCATGTTCACAGCGGGGTGGCACCCAACGCAGCTCGGGCCCATCACTGGTGCGTGGCTGGGGGGAAACGCAGGACGATGACGATACGCCTCCCACAGATGACAGCTTGTCCTTACCTCTGGGCAGCCTGGTACACATGAGCGACTACATGCTGCAGTGCCTGCGCAACCACAGCAGAGTTGCCCACATTTTAATGTGTGCAGACTACTGGGTTGCCACCCTGCTAGATCCCCGGTACAAATACAATGTGCCCACCTTACTTCCTGCACTGGAGAGTAATAGGAAGATGCGCGAGTACAAGCGCACATTGGTAGACGCGCTACTGAGAGCATTCCCAAATGCCACAGGGGAACAAGTGGAAGCCCAAGGCGAAGGCAGAGGAGGAGCAAGAGGTCGCCAACGCAGCTGTGTCACGGCCAGCTCCTCTGAGGGCAGGGTTAGCATGGAAGAGATGTGGAAAAGTTTTGTCAACACGCCACATCTAACTGCACCACCACCTGATACGGAACGTGTTAGCAGGAGGCAACATTTCACTAACATGGTGGAACAGTACGTGTGCACACCCCTCCACGTACTAACTGATGGTTCGGCCCCATTCAACTTCTGGGTCTCCAAATTGTCCACGTGGCAAGAGCTAGCCTTTTATGCCTTGGAGGTGCTGGCCTGCCCGGCGGCCAGTGTTTTGTCTGAATGTGTATTCAGCACGGCAGGGGGTGTCATTACAGACAAACGCAGCCGCCTGTCTACAGCCAATGTGGACAAGCTGACGTTCATAAAAATGAACCAGGCATGGATCCCACAGGACCTGTCCATCCCGTAACCATATATTATTGTACTCCAGGGCACTTCCTCATTCAATCCTATTTTTATTTTCATTTTACCATTATATTGCGGGGCAACCCAAAGTTGAATGAACCTCTCCTCTGTCTGGGTGCCGGGGCCTAAAAATATCTGACAGTGGCCTGTTCCAGTGTTGGGTGACGTGAAGCATGATTCTCTGCTATGACATGAAGCCTGAATCTCTGCTATGGGACCTCTCTCCTCTGTCTGGGTGCCGGGGCCTAAATATCTGACAATGGACTGTTCCAGTTTTGGCTGACGTGAAGCCTGATTCTCTGCTATGACATGAAGCCTGATTCTCTGTTGACATAAAGCCTGAATCTCTGCTATGGGACCTCTCTCCTCTGTCTGGGTGCCGGGGCCTAAATATCTGACAATGGCCTGTTCCAGTGGTGGGTGACGTGAAACCTGATTCTCTACTATGACATGAAGCCTGATTCTCTGCTATGTCATGAAGCCTGATTCTCTGCTATGACATGAAGCCTGATTCTCTGCTATGACATGAAGCCTGATTCTCTGCTATGACATGAAGTCTGATTCTCTGCTATGACATGAAGCCTGATTCTCTGCTGTGGGACCTCTCTCCTCTGTCTGGGTGCCAGGGCCAAATATCTGACAATGGCCTGTTCCAGTGGAGGGTGACGTGAAGCCTGATTCTCTGCTATGACATGAAGCCTGATTCTCTGCTATGGGACCTCTCTCCTCTGTCTGGGTGCCGGGGTCTAAATATCTGACAGTGGCCTGTTCCAGTGGTGGGTGACATGAAGCCTGATTCTCTGCTATGGGACCTCTCTCCAATTGATATTGGTTAATTTTTATTTATTTTATTCATTTACCTATCCACATTAGTTTGCAGGGTATTTAACTAGGGTATTTTGCAGCCTTCTACCTTTCCTGGGCTGTTTTACAGCCTTTTTAGTGCCGAACCCGAACATCCAGGTGTTCGCTCAACTCTAATTATCTTGCCACAAATGAGTGTTTTTTTTAATAACAGAATATAACAGCAGTATTTAAAGCTTGTATTCAACTGTAAGAAATGCATCAAAGGCTGCAAATTAATTATCTTGCCCAAAATGTTTTTTTTTTTAATACCAGAATATAACAGCAGTATCTAACGCTTGTATTGGACGGTCATAAATGCAGCAAAGGCCGCAAATATAATATATATTGCCCAAAATGGTTGTTTTTTTAATACCAACATATAACAGCAGTATCTAACGCTTGTAATTGTCTGTGACAAATGCAGCAAAGGCCCCAGATGTAGGGTCTTGCAAAAATGTTGTGTTTTTTTAAACTCAGAATATAACTGCAGTATTTATAGTTTGTATTTCACTGTCACAAATGCAACATAGTCCGCAAATGTATTATCTTGCCCAAAATGGGTGTTTTTTAATACCATAATATAAAACCGGTATCTAACGCTTGCATTAGACAGTCATAAATTCAGTAAAGTCTGCAAATGTATTATCTTGCACAAAATGGGTGTTTTTTCAAATAACTGAATATAACAGCAGTATCTATCACTTGTATTGGACTGTCAGAAATGCAGCAAAGGCTGCAAATGTATTATCTTGCCCAATATAGGTGTTTTAAAAAAAATAAGAATATAAAAGCAGTATCTAACGCTTGCATTAGACAGTCATAAATTCAGCAAAGTCTGCAAATGTATTATCTTGCACAAAATGGGTGTTTTTTCAAATAACTGAATATAACAGCAGTATCTATCACTTGTATTGGACTGTCAGAAATGCAGCAAAGGCCGCAAATGTATTAACTTGCCCAATATGGGTGTTTTTTTTAAAAACAAGAATATTACAGAGGTATCTAACGCTTGTATTCGACTTCCAGAAATGCAGCAAAAGCCGCAAATGTATTATCTTGCCCAAAATGGGTGTTTTTTAATACCAGTATATAACAGCAGTATCTAACGCTTGTATTGAACTGAGACAAATGCAGCAAAGGCCTCAGATGTAGGGTCTTGCAAACATTTTGTGTTTTTTTTAAACCCAGATTATAACTGCAGTATTTTAAGTTTGTATTTCACTGTCACAAATCCAACAAAGGCCGCAAATGTATTATCTTGCCTAAAATGGGTGATTTTTTTTATCTAATTCCAGAATATAACAGCATTATCTAACGCTCGTATTTGACTGTAACAAATACAACAAAGGCCGCAAATGTATTATCTTGCCCAAAATGGGTGTTTTTGTAATACCAGAATATAACAGTGGAATCTAACGCTTGTATTTGACACGGACAGATGCAACAAAGGCAGCAAATGTATTATCTTTCCCAAAATAGTTTTTTTTATACCAGAATATAACAGCGGTATCTAATGCTTTTATTGGACTGGCAGAAATGCAGCAAAGGCCGCAAATGTATTTTCTTGCCCAAAATGGGTGTTTATTTTTTTATACCAGAATATAACAGTATCTAACGCTTGTATTTGACTGTGACAAATGCAGCAGACCTCAGATGTTGGGTCTTGCAAAAAATTGGTGTTTTTTTTAAACCCAAACTATAACTGCAGTATTTAAAGTTTGTATTTCACTGTCACAAATACAACAATGTCCGCAAATATATTTTCTTGCCGAAAATAGGTGGTTTTTTTTCATGCCAGAATATAACAGCGGAATCTAACGCTTGTATTGTACAGTTATAAATTCAGCAAAGTCCGCAAATGTATTATCTTGCACAAAATCTGTGTTTTTTTTAAATAACCGAATATAACAGCAGTATCTAACGCTTGTATTAGACTGTCAGAAATGCAGCAAAGGCTGCAAATGTATTATCTTGCCCAATATAGGTGTTTTAAAAAAAATAAGAATATAAAAGCAGTATCTAACGCTTGTATTTGACTGTCAGAGATGCAGCAAAGGCTGCAAATTTATTAACTTGCCCAAAATGGGTGTTTTTTAATACCAGAATATAACAGCAGTATCTTACACTTGTATTTGACAGTTACAAATTCAACATAGTACGCAAATGTATTATTTTGCCCAAAATGGGTGTTTTTTAAATACCAGAATATAACAGCGGTATCTAACGCTTGTATTTGACTGTGACGAATGCAACAAAGGCTGCAAATGTACTATCTTGCCCTAAATGTTTTTTTTTAATCATACCAGAATATAACAGCGATATCTAACGCTTGTGTTGGACTGTCAGAAATGCAGCAAAGGCCGCAAATGTATTATCTTGCCCAAAATGTGTGATTTTTTTTATACCAGAATATAACAGCAGTATCTAACGCTTGTATTTGACTGTGAGAAATGCAGTAAAGGCCTCAGATGTTGGGTCTTTCAAAAAAGTTGGTGTATTTTCAAACCCAGAATATAACTGCAGTATTTAAAGTTTGTATTTTCACTGTCACAAATGCAACAAAGTCCGCAAATGTATTATCTTGCCTAAAATGGGTGTTTTTCTAATACCAAAATATAACAGCGGAATCGAAAGCTTGTATTAGACGGTCATGAATTCAGCAAAGTCTGCAAATGTATTATCTTGCACAAAATGGCAGGTTTTTCTAATAAATAACAGAATATAACAGCAGTATCTAACGCAGTATCTTGGACTGTCAGAAATGTAGCAAAAGCCGCAAATGTATTAACTTGCCAATATGGGTGTTATTTTTAAAACAAGAATAATACAGCAGTATCTAAAGCTTGTATTTGACTGTCAGAAATGCAGCAAAGGCCGCAAATTTATTATCTTGTCAGAAATGTTTTTTTTAAACCAGAATATAACAGCAGTATCTAACACTTGTATTGGACTGTCAGAAATGCAACAAAGGCCGTAAATGTATTATCTTGCCCAAAATGGGTGTATTTTTATTACCGGAATATAACAGCAGTATCAAACGCTTGTATTTGACTCTGACAAATGCAGCGAAGGCCTCAGATGTTGGGTCTTGCAAAAAATTGGTGTGTTTTTTAAACCAAGAATATAACTGCAGTATTTAAAGTTTTGTATTTTACAGTTACAGATGCAACAAAGGCCTCAAATGGATTATCTTGCCCAAAATCTGTGGGGTTTTTTATAGCAAAATATAACAGCAGTATCTAAAGCTTGTATTCGACTGTCAGAAATGCAGCAAAGGCCGCAAATTTATTATCTTGCCCAAAATGGGTGTTTTTTTAATACCAGAATATAACAGCAGTATCTATTGCTTGTATTTGTCTGTGACAAATGCAGAAAAGGCATAAGATGTAGGGTCTTGCAAAAAATTTGATTTTTTTTAAACCCAGAATATAACTGCATTATTTATAGTTTGTAATTCATTGTCACAAATGCAACAAAGGCCACAAATGTATTATCTTGCCCAAATTTTTTTTTTTATAACAGCATTATCTAACGCTTGTATTTGACTGTCAGAAATGCAGCAAAGGCCGCAAATTTATTAACTTGCTCAAAATGGGATTTTTTTTATACCAGAATATAACTGCAGTATCTTATGATTCTATGTCACTGTCAGTAATGCAGCAAAGGCAGAAAAGTATTATCTTGCCCAAAATGGGTGTTTATTTAAAACAAAAATATAACAGCAGTATCTAACGCTTGTATTGGACTGTCATAAATGCAGCAAAGGCCAAAAATGCATTAACTTGCCCAAAATGGGTGTTTTTAAATACCAGAATATAACAGCAGTATCTTAATCTTGTATTTGACTGTTTCAAATGCAGCAATGGCCCCAGATGTAGGGTCTTGCAAAAAATAGGTGTTTTTTTAACCCAGAATATAACTGCAGTATTTAAAGTTTGTATTTAGCTGTCACAAATGCAACAAAGGCCGCAAATGTATTATCTTGCCTAAAATGGGTGATTTTTTTTCTAATTCCAGAATATAACAGCATTATCTAACGCTCGTATTTGACTGTAACAAATACAACAAAGGCCGCAAATGTATTATCTTGCCCAAAATGGGTGTTTTTGTAATACCAGAATATAACAGTGGAATCTAACGCTTGTATTTGACACGGACAGATGCAACAAAGGCAGCAAATGTATTATCTTTCCCAAAATAGTTTTTTTATACCAGAATATAACAGCGGTATCTAATGCTTTTATTGGACTGGCAGAAATGCAGCAAAGGCCGCAAATGTATTTTCTTGCCCAAAATGGGTGTTTATTTTTTTATACCAGAATATAACAGCAGTATCTAACGCTTGTATTTGACTGTGACAAATGCAGCAGACCTCAGATGTTGGGTCTTGCAAAAAATTGGTGTTTTTTTTTTAAACCCAAACTATAACTGCAGTATTTAAAGTTTGTATTTCACTGTCACAAATACAATAAAGTCCGCAAATATATTTTCTTGCCGAAAATAGGTGTTTTTTTTTCATGCCAGAATATAACAGCGGAATCTAACGCTTGTATTGGACAGTTATAAATTCAGCAAAGTCCGCGAATGTATTATCTTGCACAATATAGGTGTTTTAAATAACCGAATATAAAAGCAGTATCTAACGCTTGTATTAGACTGTCAGAAATGCAGCAAAGGCTGCAAATGTATTATCTTGCCCAATATAGGTGTTTTAAAAAAAATAAGAATATAAAAGCAGTATCTAACGCTTGTATTTGACTGTCAGAGATGCAGCAAAGGCTGCAAATTTATTAACTTGCCCAAAATGGGTGTTTTTTTATACCAGAATATAACAGCAGTATCTTACACTTGTATTTGACAGTTACAAATACAACATAGTACGCAAATGTATTATTTTGCCCAAAATGGGTGTTTTTTAAATACCAGAATATAACAGCGGTATCTAACGCTAGTATTTGACTGTGACAAATGCAACAAAGGCTGCAAATGTATTATCTTGCCCTAAATGTTTTTTTTTTTCATACCAGAATATAACAGCGATATCTAACGCTTGTATTGGACTGTCAGAAATGCAGCAAAGGCCGCAAATGTATTATCTTGCCCAAAATGTGTGATTTTTTTTATACCAGAATATAACAGCAGTATCTAACGCTTGTATTTGACTATGAGAAATGCAGTAAAGGCCTCAGATGTTGGGTCTTTCAAAAAAGTTGGTGTATTTTCAAACCCAGAATATAACTGCAGTATTTAAAGTCACAAATGCAACAAAGTCCGCAAATGTATTATCTTGCCTAAAATGGGTGTTTTTCTAATACCAGAATATAACAGCGGAATCGAAAGCTTGTATTAGACGGTCATGAATTCAGCAAAGTCTGCAAATGTATTATCTTGCACAAAATGGCAGTTTTTTAAAATAAATAACAGAATATAACAGCAGTATCTAACGCAGTATCTTGGACTGTCAGAAATGTAGCAAAAGCCGCAAATGTATTAACTTGCCCAATATGGGTGTTATTTTTAAAACAAGAATATTACAGCAGTATCTAAAGCTTGTATTTGACTGTCAGAAATGCAGCAAAGGCCGCAAATTTATTATCTTGTCAGAAATGTTTTTTTTAGACCAGAATATAGCAGCAGTATCTAACACTTGTATTGGACTGTCAGAAATGCAACAAAGGCCGTAAATGTATTATCTTGCCCAAAATGGGTGTATTTTTATTACCGGAATATAACAGCAGCATCAAACGCTTGTATTTGACTCTGACAAATGCAGCGAAGGCCTCAGATGTTGGGTCTTGCAAAAAATTGGTGTGTTTTTTAAACCAAGAATATAACTGCAGTATTTATAGTTTGTATTTTACAGTTACAGATGCAACAAAGGCCGCAAATGGATTATCTTGCCCAAAATCTGTGGGGGTTTTTATAGCTAAATATAACAGCAGTATCTAAAGCTTGTATTCGACTGTCAGAAATGCAGCAAAGGCCACAAATGTATTATCTTGCCCAAAATGTGTTTTTTTAAATAACAGCATTATCTAACGCTTGTATTTGACTGTCAGAAATGCAGCAAAGGCCGCAAATTTATTAACTTGCTCAAAATGGGATTTTTTTTATACCAGAATATAACAGCAGTATCTTATGATTCTATTTCACTGTCAGTAATGCAGCAAAGGCAGAAAAGTATTATCTTGCCCAAAATGGGTGTTTATTTAAAACAATAATATAACAGCAGTAGCTAACGCTTGTATTGGACTGTCATAAATGCAGCAAAGGCCAAAAATGCATTAACTTGCCCAAAATGGGTGTTTTTAAAATACTAGAATAGAACAGCAGTATCTTAATCTTGTATTTGACTGTTTCAAATGCAGCAATGGCCCCAGATGTAGGGTCTTGCAAAAAATAGGTGTTTTTTTAAACCCAGAATATAACTGCAGTATTTAAAGTTTGTATTTAACTGTCACAAATGCAACAAAGGCCGCAAATGTATTATCTTCCCCAAAATGGGTGTTTTTTTAATACCACAATATAACAGCAGTATCTAACGCTTGTATTGGACTGTAAGAAATGCAGCAAAGGCTGAAAACGTATTATCTTGCCCAAAATGGGTGTATTTTTAATAGCAGAATATAACAGCAGTAACTATTGCTTGTATTTGACTGTCATGAATGCAACAAAGGCCGCAAATGTTTTATCTTGCCTAAAATGTGTGTATTTTAATAACAGAATATAACAGCAGTATCTAAAACTTGTATTCGACTTTCAGAAATGCAGCAAAGGCCGCAAATGTATTATCTTGCCCAAAATGGGTGTTTATTTAAAGCAATAATATAACAGCAGTATCTAATGCTTGTATTGGACTGTCATAAATGCAGCAAAGGCCAAAAATGCATTAACTTGCCCAAACTGGGTGTTTTTAAATACCAGAATATAACAGCAGTATCTTAATCTTGTATTTGACTGTTTCAAATGCAGCAAAGGCCCCAGATGTAGGGTCTTGCAAAAAATGGGTATTTTTTTAAACCCAGAATATAACTGCAGTATTTAAAGTTTGTATTTCACTATCACAAATGCAACAAAGTCCGCAAATGTATTATCTTGCCCAAAATGGGTGTTTTTGTATAACAAAACATAACAGCGGTATCTAACGCTTGTATTGGACTGTCAGAAATGCAGCAAAGGCCGCAAATTTATTAACTTGCTCAAAATGGGATTTTTTTTATACCAGAATATAACAGCAGTATCTTATGATTCTATTTCACTGTCAGTAATGCAGCAAAGGCAGAAAAGTATTATCTTGCCCAAAATGGGTGTTTATTTAAAACAATAATATAACAGCAGTATCTAACGCTTGTATTGGACTGTCATAAATGCAGCAAAGGCCAAAAATGCATTAACTTGCCCAAAATGGGTGTTTTTAAATACCAGAATAGAACAGCAGTATCTTAATCTTGTATTTGACTGTTTCAAATGCAGCAATGGCCCCAGATGTAGGGTCTTGCAAAAAATAGGTGTTTTTTTAAACCCAGAATAAACCTGCAGTATTTAAAGTTTGTATTTAACTGTCACAAATGCACCAAAGGCCGCCATGTATTATCTTCCCCAAAATTAGTGTTTTTTTAATACCAGAATATAACAGCGGTATCTAACGCTTGTATTGGACAATAAGAAATGCAGCAAAGGCTGAAAACGTATTATCTTGCCCAAAATGGGTGTATTTTTAATAGCAGAATATAACAGCAGTAACTATTGCTTGTATTTGATTGTGATGAATGCAACAAAGGCCTCAAATGTATTATCTTTCCTAAAATGGGTGTTTTTTTAATACCAGAATATAACAGCAGTATCTAACGCTTGCATTTGACAGTCACTAATTCAATAAAGGACCCAAAATGTATGATCTTGCAAAAAATGGGTGTGTATTTAAACTGAGAATATAGTTGCAGTATTTAAAGTTGTATTTCAAAGTGACAAATGCAGCAAAGGCCCCAGATATAGGGTCTTGCAAAAAATGGGTGTTTTTTTAACCCAAAATATTAGTGTTTTTTTAAACCTTGAATATAACTGCAGTATTTAAAACTTGTAACTTTGTCACAAATGCACATATGCTGTGCTAGTGCACTGAACTTGCATATATTGCCTGCCGACGCCCACCTAACTAACAGACAGATAAACGTTATTTTTCTGTGTCACTGGGCTCAGGGCAGGGTAAAAAGATGGTGCATTGCACCCACAAAACAAAATTGCTGTAGATCGCAGAGTTAACAAGCACTTCTGATAACAGATTATTTCCTATTCTCTCCCTCACAGAAGCAGCATCCTATCCCTACACTACTAAGAGCAGAGTGATGTGCAGCGCTATGTGACTCCAGCTTATATAGAGGATGGCTCACATGCTGCACTGGCCAATTACAGCCATGCCATTAGTAGGCATGGCTGTAATGGCTTCTAAAGCCACAAGAGTTAAAAGCTTGTTGATTGGCTGCTCTGCAGCCTTTCAAAAAGTGCCATTAACTCGCCGAACACTGAACTCGAATTTTACTGAAAAGTTCGGGTTCGCGTCCGGGGTCCAAAAATCCTGATGTTTGGTACGACTTTACAGTTTGGGTTCGCTCAACCCTAGCTACAAATATACAGGGAGTGCAGAATTATTAGGCAAGTTGTATTTTTGAGGATTAATTTTATTATTGAACAACAACCATGTTCTCAATGAACCCAAAAAACTCATTAATATCAAAGCTGAATATTTTTGGAAGTAGTTTTTAGTTTGTTTTTAGTTTTAGCTATTTTAGGGGGATATCTGTGTGTGTGCAGGTGACTATTACTGTGCATAATTATTAGGCAACTTAACAAAAAACAAATATATACCCATTTCAATTATATATTTTTACCAGTGAAACCAATATAACATCTCAACATTCACAAATATACATTTCTGACATTCAAAAACAAAACAAAAACAAATCAGTGACCAATATAGCCACATTTCTTTGCAAGGACACTCAAAAGCCTGCCATCCATGGATTCTGTCAGTGTTTTGATCTGTTCACCATCAACATTGCGTGCAGCAGCAACCACAGCCTCCCAGACACCGTTCAGAGAGGTGTACTGTTTTCCCTCCTTGTAAATCTCACATTTGATGATGGACCACAGGTTCTCAATGGGGTTCAGATCAGGTGAACAAGGAGGCCATGTCATTAGATTTTCTTCTTTTATACCCTTTCTTGCCAGCCACGTTGTGGAGTACTTGGACACGTGTGATGGAGCATTGTCCTGCATGAAAATCATGTTTTTCTTACCTTGCAGACTTCTTCCTGTACCACTGCTTGAAGAAGGTGTCTTCCAGAAACTGGCAGTAGGACTGGGAGTTGAGCTTGACTCCATCCTCAACCCAAAAAGGCCCCACAAGCTCATCTTTGATGATACCAGCCCAAACCAGTACTCCACCTCCACCTTGCTGGCGTCTGAGTCGGACTGGAGCTCTCTGCCCTTTACCAATCCAGCCATCTGGCCCATCAAGACTCACTCTCATTTCATCAGTCCATAAAACCTTAGAAAAATCAGTCTTGAGATATTTCTTGGCCCAGTCTTGACGTTTCAGCTTGTGTGTCTTGTTCAGTGGTGGTCGTCTTTCAGCCTTTCTTACCTTGGCCATGTCTCTGAGTATTGCACACCTTGTGCTTTTGGGCACTCCAGTGATGTTGCAGCTCTGAAATATGGCCAAACTGGTGGCAAGTGGCATCTTGGCAGCTGCACGCTTGACTTTTCTCAGTTCATGGGCAGTTATTTTGCGCCTTGGTTTTTCCACACGCTTCTTGCGACCCTGTTGACTATTTTGAATGAAACACTTGATTGTTTGATGATCACGATTCAGAAGCTTTGCAATTTTAAGAGTGCTGCATCCCTCTGCAAGATATCTCACTATTTTGTGACTTTTCTGAGCCTGTCAAGTCCTTCTTTTGACCCATTTTGCCAAAGGAAAGGAAGTTGCCTAATAATTATGCACACCTGATATAGGGTGTTGATGTCATTAGACCACACCCCTTCTCATTACAGAGCTGCACATCACCTAATATGCTTAATTGGTAGTAGGCTTTCGAGCCTATACAGCTTGGAGTAAGACAACATGCATAAAGAGGATGATGTGGTCAAAATACTCATTTGCCTAATAATTCTGCATGTAGTGTATATTGCTGCTGTCACACACAATAGTCCTTACAAAGTACCAAAACAATATTAAATTACACTCCCTACACTCTCTCTGTCCCTTCCTATGCTCAGCTTTCTCTGACTACAAATGAGCCGAACATGCGTCATCGGGTGCTATATAGCACACAATGACGCGTTCTGGCCAGCCAATCACTGTAAATTCAGTGAGTGCAGTATTTACCTACACGTTTGTTGGCTGCGTACCTACACGTTTGTTGTACCGCCATGTGCCGAGCATCGAGATGCTCGAGCCGAACAGGTGTTCGGCCAAGCATGCTCGGTCATCACTAATAAATAATTCATGGATGTTACCTACTGTACCTAATTTATAAAAAAAGCTACCTAAAATATTACAACCTACTGTATTATGTATATTCGAATCATTTAATATTCTAAGGAAATATATTACCTAGGACATTATAATATCCTAAAATATATTCTACTAGTTTCACATATTCTAGGTTCTCATTTAACCCCATGGGTGTAATAGAATTGAAATGAAATAGCCAATACATTTCCTTCCTGCTGCATAACTATTCATAGGATTTGCATATCCATTCCAACAGGGGCTACTCTTAAAAGGGCTGGATCGCCAATATGGACTGTTGCAAAATGTCTAGACACATTGTGTTTAAAATAACAGTTAACAGTTTGTTAGCAGTTTGTTGATAGCCTTAATAAAACACATGGAACCTACATTTTACAGCAGAATTTAACACTATATTTCTTGATTTATGCCTTATAGCATCAGGAAATGGGTGTTTTTTTAAAACCAGAATATAACAGCAGTATCTAACAATTGTATTGGACTGTCAGAAATGCAGCAAAGGCCTCAAATTTATTAACTTGCCCAGAACATAACAGCAGTATCTTACGATTGTATTTGACTGTGACAAATGCAGCAAAGGCCCCAGATGTAGGGTCTTGCAAAAAATGTGTGTTTTTTTTTTATCTCAGAATATAACTAGTGATGAGCGGGAGGTGCCATATTTGATTTCATGATATTTTGCCAATATTAGTTTAAATATTTGTCAATATATTAGTCGAAATCGAATATTTGTGATTATTATTGTAAGGGATCGTCTCTTTGCAGGGGGCCACACTGACAGATATCTCACCAGACAACTGATTTTCATGTCCAAACTGTGCATTTATTTTGACAGTATGCTTATAAAGGATAGTCCAGTTATACATCACTGGGTGGGGTGAGGTTCCCGCACAGCCAACACTTAAAACGCAAATAAACTCCTGCCCGTCTAGGCGCTACCTAAACAAAATACGTCCCTACCTCACTCATAGAGCTCAGTTCACACATAGACATTATATGCGGCTTTCCTCGGCCAACATCAATACTGCAGCCTTAAGGCTGTGGCAACTCCAGTACCTTTTGGGGGAGTGTGGCCCAGTAGTCCTCCAGATGCTGGGCGTGCAACACTCGTTCTCTAGGTGTCGCTAGGTCCTCCAAACCTCAGGCTATTGAAAGCCTTAAGGCCCCTCAGTCCTTCTGACTGAGACCACACACAGAGCCTCTGCTTCACAAAACAGTCTTGCTCTCCCTCCTCAGACTGACCTACTCTGAGGCGCTTTATGCAAGCCTGATTACAGCAGGCCTCACCTGCAATCACCTCAGGTAGAAAGAAAAACCCATACTGGAAGGGTGTGGACTGGGAACTCCCTTTACCAAGCCTAGCCACCAGTTCAAGTAAAATCCAGCCCGTGCATGCAAAAATGTCTCAGCAAACTATGCTTTGCTGAGACTACTGCCACTCTCTGGATTTTATCTGTCTCACATATCTGAGATACCTGAAGTGGGACAACACACCTTCCAGCACTGTTCACATTACCACATACCCCCCCCCCCCCCCCTTCTTCAGACCGGAAGATGGGATCAGTGTCACATATTTCTCTCTATTCTGCCACCCCTAGGCTAGCAGAGATCGGTTTTTCATAAACACTGACTTTCTACCTAGCAGACAGTGTCTAATGGACTCCTCCTTCTCCTCTTTGCTGAAGAACTTTTTCTTAGCTTTCTGGCTTGCTCCTTTTCCAGATTTCTTCTTCTTAGGTCCACGACCTCTAACTTCCGCAATCTTTACAGTCGTGTTTTCCATGAGGAGCTCCTGCCTCCTCCTTTTGTTGGAGATCCAGCTGGTCAGTTTTATACCACCCTTTAGCCACTCTGGTGTCACCTGGTCACGTTCGCTTTGTTTCTTTCTTCTATCAACAGATAACACTTCACTTTTTTCTTTACTCCTCAAAGGGTTTAGCTCAGGTTTGGCTTCAGAGTCCTCTATTTCTTCAGTGGCTCTCCCCACTTCGGCAGACCCCTCTTTAGCCTTATCCTTGGTCTTTGGAACATCTGAGGATTTCTCCCACTCCAACTCATCGGCCTTAGCTTATTCAGCCTTTGAGTCTCCTTTGGAGTCTTCCTTCACTCTGTTGGCTTTCTCTTCCTCCTCGGACACAGCATCATATACTTGCATTCTTAACCCCTCCTCCTCTTTCTCATCAAGGTTGGAGGTACTGGAGACACCAGGGTCCTCATCAGACTCTTCATCTTCTGGCATTCCTTCCAGAGGGTCACCCAGGATATTGTTCTCCTTTCAGGCAGGCTCTAGGAGAGCCATCTCACAGTAGTAGACAACATCTGTATACTGGCCGTCTGTCTCCTCATATTTCTTCCCTAGCAGACTGCTGGCTTTCTGGAAGGCATTGACGGCAGAGGGGACATCTTTCATGACCCGGTCCTGGCTACTCATTGCCATGAGTCTCTTGACTTCTGCCTCCACATCAGCTTCATCAACTTGTTCAGAAGAAACTTCTTCCATCTTCTCTGCCTCGGCCGGCAGTGCAGTACCACCATCTTCAGGCCCATTCTTAACAGGCTCTGACTTCTTGGCATCTTTCAAAGGCTCCTCCTCGTCAGGTTTCTCATTTTCCTTTGATCGAGCCAACCTGTCATCTTGAGAAGCTCTTGCCTCTAACCTGTCAAGCTTAGTTTTCTCCAACTCATAGACGTTCTTCCCAACATCATCCTTTGAGCTCATGAGATCCTCCATCTCTGCTCTGGGTTGCTTATTCAGCCTCTCACATTCACCTCGCTCCTCAAGCGCTTCTTCAAGGGCTCTAACCAAGGAGAAGGCCTTGGTCTCCTTCTCCCGAGCATCAGCCTCATCTCGGTCATATTCTTTGGCATATCGGGCCGAGCTGTATTTCTCTATATGAGACATAATTTGCCTCTGGTGGTCCAGGTCCACCATCAGATCATCCAATTCTCGCTGAAGTTTGTTCTTGGTTTTGCGCACAAACGTGATGGAAGCGCCCCTCTCTTTGGCCTCCTGTTCTAGCTGCTCCCTGCTTTGCTCTGTTGCAGCAGCAGATGTAGGAGTACCACCATTCTCTTTTGGACACCCTGTGGGGGTTCCACCCAGAGTCTCTTAAAGCACATTGTCCATGTCTACCGCAGTTTTCTGTGCTTCTTTGGAGCCTTTACTCTTCACCTGGATATCAGGCAGTAGATCCTTCAGCTCACTCATCTCTTTCTGATTGCAGCTGTACTGACACATCTTGTTATCTACCACTGCCTGGTTATAGGTCTCAGTCACTAGGCTGACGTCTCCCCACTTAACTCTCATCACATCAGGTATAACTATTGTCTGGTCACTACTAGCAACTACTTTAATTTTGCAAGACCTTTACTGGGTAGCTTCTTTCTCTGAGTTGGTATTGGGCTACGGCACATGCGTCACCTATATTACTTGTGTCATCAGTTCTGACCTCTAGGGGCACCGATGTGCTAATCCCCACATTGGCCACTTCCCCAGCAACCATAAAACCCCATGGGTACTGCATATCCACCCCTGGTATGTGTGGTACACCCTCTGGGCTCACAACATTAACCAGCATTTTTGTATCACATATATTTTTACCAGGAAGGGGCACTTTTCGCCTAATCACATACTGAAAGGGAAAAGGCATGGCATCATCATATACTTCACATGACCTCACATTTTCATTTTTCAATTCAACTACATCGCTATTTTCAATAGTCCTTTCCCTTAAAGGGACAGGTACAAGTTCTGCAGGAGTTTGTGCAATCTCTGCAGAAGTGTCACCATTACTCCACAACTTCCAAAACAAGGGGAAATCACGGCCCAAAACGACATCATGTGCAAGCTTGTTTGCAATCTCAAACGTATAAGTCCCAGTTCCCACTGGAGTCTCACATTCAGTGAGAGCCACCAGATAGTCCTTACTATCCGCATGAGTGTTCCACACATAGTCCCCAGCTACCAAGCTGGCATGTACCAGGCTCATCTGGCACCTTGCGTCCAACAATGCCTGGACTGAACTGCCATTCACCACAATGTTGCACATTTTCAGCGCAGTCTCTAGTCCCAGTGTCTCAACACCTCCTGGCCCAGCATATAGCATCTGCCTCTGGCTCACACCACAGTTCACGGTCTCTCAGGTACCAGGGCCCGGTCAGTCACATGCCCAACCTCCAGTGCCGTGCTCACTGTCATGTGGTCTGCTACACCAGCAATTATAGGAACAATCTTACCCATTGCCGCCTTGGGTTCGTCCCTCTCACGTACGATACGTCCATCTCCACAGTAGACATCCTTTTTTCAGAATGTTGGGAATCTCCCATCTTGGAATCCTGGTCATAGGACAACCAGGTGCACACCTTCCCACTTGGCGACATCTCCAGCAGCACTCTTTCTGTTGCTGGACAGCTGCACGCTGTTGAGGTTGGTTGCTCTTAGCAACAGCATTACGGCATCTTCGCATATCCTCTCTAGGACTCTGTACACCTTGGCAGAAAACACTTCAACTCTTGAGAGCCGCACTGCTCTCCATCTCACTCTCTTCCCATCGGTTGCCCTTGGCAACGGCATACACCACCTCTGCATCCAACCGCATCCTGAGAACCTGCAGTTCTTGGCTCCTAGTCATGAGGTCACTGCCCAGTTCCTCCGCACAGCGGTTATCATGGGAAACGCCTTGGGTTAGGACGTCTCTTGGTTTGTCCAACCCGCACATGAGCTTTTCCTGCTCCTGTTGCCACATAATTTGCCTTTGGCTAGCCTTCAGATTGGCCTGCATCAGCTGCTTGGCGAAATCCTCCATCCACCCCATAGCAACAGATAATCCTCTCTAGCAACACAGCAAGAGGGAAACATTTTTTATTTTTTCAAACAGGTCAGTCTCTTTCTGGTCTTCTGGCCCTGTAAATCTCTGCACCACAGCAAAAATAGTCCACAATAGCATGAGCAGCCCTTGCTCCACCAAATAAACAGGCTTCCGGCCCTTTAAACTCCAGCACAGCAGGATTCAGCAGCACCTGCTCTTTCTCTTGTTGTTTCCCCTAGCAACCAACTGTTGTCCTTCTCTCATGGACAACTAGCCCGCATCCTCCACCATGTGTAAGGGATCGTCTCTTTTCAGGGGGTCACACTGACAGATATCTCACCAGACAACGGATTTTCATGTCCAAACTGTGCATTTATTTTGACAGTCTTCTTATAAAGGATAGTCCAGTTATACATCACTGGGTGGGGTGAGGTTCCCGCACAGCCAACACTTAAAACGCAAATAAACTCCTGCCCGTCTAGGCGCTACCTAAACAAAATACGTCCCTACCTCACTCATAGAGCTCAGTTCACACATAGACATTATATGTGGCTTTCCTCGGCCAACATCAATACTGCAGCCTCAAGGCTGTGGCAACTCCAGTACCTTTTGTAAGAGTGTGACCCAGTAGTCCTCCAGACGCTGGGCGTGCAGCCCTCGTTCTCTAGGTGTCGCTAGGTCCTCCAAACCTCAGGCTATTCAAAGCCTTGTGGCCCCTCAGTCCTCCTGACTGAGACCACACACAGAGCCTCTGCTTCACAAAACAGTCTTGCTCTCCCTCCTCAGACTGACCTTCTCTGAGGTGCTTTATGCAAGCCTGATTACAGCAGGCCTCACCTGCAATCACCTCAGGTAGAAAGAAAAACCCATACTGGAAGGGTGTGGACTGGGAACTCCCTTTACCAAGCCTAGCCACCAGTCCAAGTAAAATCCAGCCCAGAAAATGTATACAAAAATGTCTCAGCAAACTATGCTTTGCTGAGACTACTGCCGCTCTCTAGATTTTATCTGTCTCACATATCTGAGATACCTGAAGTGGGACAACACACCTTCCAGCACTGTTCACATTACCACATTCTATATAATGCGAATGTTACGCGAATTTATATTCGCATTGCAAATTAAACTTTGAGTTCCTAAAGGTTGTATTGCTAGAATTGACGAAGATAACGAATATCACGAATATCACTATATTCTCAATCTTCGTTCTATTCAAGAAAGCCAACCATTAGGAACTCTGTTCTAAGTTTAATTCGCAATGCGATTAATATAACCTGTATTACTCCATTGCAAATTCAACTTAGAGATGGGTTCCTAATGGTTGTATTGCTAGAATTGACAAAGATGACAAATATCACGAATTCACAAATATAGCACTATATTCTCAATCTTCATTATATTCTAGCAACAACCATTAGGAACTCAGCTCTAAGTTGAATTTGCAATGCGAACATATACTCGCATTGCGAATTCAACTTCCTAATGGTTGTATTGCTAGAATATAGCACTATATTCTCAATCTTCGTTACATTCTAGAAAGCCAACCATTAGGAACTCAGCTCTAAGTTGAATTCGCAATGCGACCATATACTCGCATTGCGAATTAAACTTAGAGCTGGGTTCCTAATGGTTGGCTTGCTAGAATTGACGAAGATCACATCATATTCGTTAATTCTAGATAGCCATAGCCAAACAATAGTGAAGTAAGTTGCATATACCCCAATGCAAGAATATTACTTTGCCTACTTTTTAAAGTACATGTCACTCTTAAAGGGGTGGTCGCTCTTAAAGGGGTGCTCACTATTAACCACTTCAGCCCCGCTAGGTGAAACCCCCTTCATGACCAGAGCACTTTTTACACTTCGGCACTACACTACTTTCACCGTTTATCGCTCGGTCATGCAACTTACCATACAAATAAATTTTACCTCCTTTTCTTCTCACTAATAGAGCTTTCATTTGGTGGTATTTCATTGCTGCTAGCATTTTTACTTTTTTTGTTATTAATCAAAATGTAACGATTTTTTTGCAAAAAAATGACATTTTTCACTTTCAGCTGTAAAATTTTGCAAAAAAAACGACATCCATATATAAATTTTTCGCCAAATTTATTGTTCTACATGTCTTTGATAAAAAAAATGTTTGGGCAAAAAAAAAATGGTTTGGGTAAAAGTTATAGCATTTACAAACTATGGTACAAAAATGTGAATTTCCGCTTTTTGAAACAGCTCTGACTTTCTGAGCACCTGTCATGATTCCTGAGGTTCTACAATGCCCAAACAGTAGAAAACCCCCACAAATGACCCCATTTCGGAAAGTAGACACCCTAAGGTATTCGCTGATGGGCATAGTGAGTTCATAGAAGTTTTTATTTTTTGTCACAAGTTAGCGGAAAATGATGATGATTTTATTTTTTTTATTTTTTATTACAAAGTCTCATATTCCACTAACTTGCGACAAAAAATAAAAAATTCTAGGAACTCACCATGCCCCTCACAGAATACCTTGGGGTGTCTTCTTTCCAAAATGGGGTCACTTGTGGGGTAGTTATACTGCCCTGGCAATTTAGGGGCCCAAATGTGTGAGAAGAACTTTGCAATCAAAATGTGTAAAAAATGACCGGTGAAATCCAAAAGGTGCACTTTGGAATATGTGCCCCTTTGCCCACCTTGGCAGCAAAAAAGTGTGACACATCTGGTATCGCCGTACTCAGGAGAAGTTGGGGAATGTGTTTTGGGGTGTCATTTTACATATACCCATGCTGGGTGAGAAAAATATCTTGGTCAAATGCCAACTTTGTATAAAAAAATGGGAAAAGTTGTCTTTTGCCAAGATATTTCTCTTATCCAGCATGGGTATATGTAAAATGACCCCCCAAAACACATTGCCCAACTTCTCCTGAGTACGGCGATACCAAATGTGTGACACTTTTTTACTGCCAAGGTGGGCAAAGGGGCACATATTCCAAAGTGCACCTTTCAGATTTTGCAGGCCATTTTTTACACATTTTGATTGCAAGGTACTTCTCACACATTTGGGCCCCTAAATTGCCAGGGCAGTATAACTACGCCACAAGTGACCCCATTTTGGAAAGAAGACACCCCAAGGTATTCCGTGAGGGGCATGGCGAGTTCCTAGAATTTTTTATTTTTTGTCACAAGTTAGCGGAAAATGATGATTTTTTTTTTTTCTCTTTTTTCCTTACAAAGTCTCATATTCCACTAACTTGCGACAAAAAAAAAAAAATTCTAGGAACTCGCCATGCCCCTCACGGAATACCTTGGGGTGTCTTCTTTCCAAAATGGGGTCACTTGTGGGGTAGTTATACTGCCCTGGCATTGTAGGGGCCCAGATGCGTGAGAAATAATTTGAAATCAAAATCTGTAAAAAATGCCCTGTGAAATCCGAAAGGTGCTCTTTGGAATGTGGGCCTATTTCCCCACCTAGGCTGCAAAAAAGTGTCACACATGTGGTATCGCCGTACTCAGGAGAAGTTGGGGAATGTGTTTTAGGGTGTCATTTTACATATACCCATGCTGGGTGAGAGAAATATCTTGGCAAAAGACAACTTTTCCCATTTTGTTACACAAAGTTGGCATTTGACCAAGATATTTATCTCACCCAGCATGGGTATATGTAAAATGACACCCCAAAACACATTCCCCAACTTTTCCTGAGTACGGTGATACCACATGTGTGACACTTTTTGCAGCCTAGATGCGCAAAGGTGCCCAAATTCCTTTTAGGAGGGCATTTTTAGACATTTGGATCCCAGACTTCTTCTCACGCTTTAGAGCCCCTAAAAAGCCAGGGCAGTATAAATACCCCACATGTGACCCCACTTTGGAAAGAAGACACCGCAAGGTATCCAATGAGGGGCCTGGCAAGTTCATAGAATTTTTTTTTTTTTTTGCATAAGTTAGCGGAAATTGATTTTTTTTTTTTTCTCACAAAGTCTCACTTTCCGCTAACTTGGGACAAAAATTTCAATCTTTCATGGACTCAATATGCCCCTCAGCGAATACCTTGGGGTGTCTTCTTTCCAAAATGGTGTCATTTGTGGGGTGTTTGTACTGCCCTGGCATTTGAGGGTCTCCGCAATCATTACATGTATGGCCAGCATTAGGAGTTTCTGCTATTCTCCTTATATTGAGCATACAGGTAATGCGATTTTTTTTTTTCCGTTCAGCCTCTGGGCTGAAGGAAAAAATGAATGGCACAGATTTCTTCATTCACATCGATCAATGTGGATGAAAAAATCTCTGCCCAAAAAAAAGAAGGAGGGGAAAGGCGTCTGCCAGGACATAGGAGCTCCGCCCAACATCCATACCCACTTAGCTCGTATGCCCTGGCAAACCCGATTTCTCCATTCACATCAATCGATGTGGATGAATAAATCATTGCCGGGATTTATTATTATTTTTTTTATATACAAAGTGTTTGCCAAAGCATATGAACACCGCCGCCTCCTCAGCTCATATGCCTCGGCAAACGTATCTTTTACTGCAGAGGAGAAATCTCGTCTTGCAGCGCCGCATACACCGACTTTTGTGTAATCTGACAGCAGCGCAATGCTTCTGTCAGAATGCACATCAGTGTTGAAGCTAGTCGATCGGTTGGTCCACCTGGAAGGTAAAAAAAACAAAAGAAAAAAGAAAAAAACAGGCCGCAAACCTCTCCTTCACCATGGGACAATGTGCAAAGCGCCCAAAGATGTGGCGAAGTACATTATGCACTTTGTCCCAGGTAAAAGGAGAGGTTTGCAGTAGCTGTGTGTGAATGGGCCCTAATAGCCCTGTGTGCCTGTCCTGTGAGATGTGATCCCTATGCTAAGTGTACCTGTGTGTGGTACTTCAGGAAACACTCCCCTAAGCATAGGGCAGGGTGGTCAGGGCAGTCAGGACAGAAATAACGGGTGTCACGCCTTATTCCACTCCTGCTACAGACACAACATTTTTTTCGCGGTGGCGGTCGGTTTGAGGAACCAGCAACGACATTGGGGAAATGTCGCTCGTGTAGACGGCTCACTACACTGTTGATGGGGCCACAGAACCTCCTGTGATACAGGAGGTTCTCGATGATCTCTTCCTGAAATTTGAGGAAGGATCCTGTTCTCCCAGCCTTACTGTAGAGAGCAAAACTATTATATGCAGCCAATTGAATTAAATATACAGACACCTTCTTATACCAGTGTCTGGTCCTGCGGGAAAGGAGATAAGGAGCCAACATCTGGTCATTGAAGTCCACCCCTCCGATGAGCAAATTATAGTCGTGGACACAGAGGGGCTTTTCAATTACACTGTTTGCTCGTTCAATTTGGATTGTCGTGTCTGCGTGAATGGAGGAGAGCATGTAAACGTCACGCTTGTCTCTCCATTTCACAGCGAGCAGTTCTTGGTTACACAAGGCAGACCTCTCCATCTTTTCAAGACGGGTGGTAACGAGCCGTTGGGGGAAGCCACAGCAGCCAATCTGTTCTAGGAACAAATGCCTGAAGAGGGCCACACTTGTGTAGTAATTGTCCACATAAAGATGGTACCCCTTGCCAAATAAGGGTGATACCAAGTCCCAGACTGTCTTCCCACTGCTCCCCAGGTAGTCAGGGCAACCGACCGGCTCCAGGGTCTGATCTTTACCCTCATAGATCTGAAATTTGTGGGTATAGCCTGTGGCCCTTTCACAGAGCTTATACAATTTGACCCCATACCGGGCACGCTTGCTTGGGATGTATTGTTTGAAGCCAAGGCGCCCGGTAAAATGTATAAGGTACTCGTCTACGCAGATGTTTTGCTCAGGAGTATACAAATCTGCAAATTTCTGGTTGAAGTGGTCTATGAGGGGCCGAATTTTGTGGAGCCGGTCAAAAGCTGGGTGGCCTCTGGGATGGGAGGTGCAGGAAACGCAGGATGGTCTCAAATCGTGTCCTGGACATGGCAGCAGAGAACATTGGCATGTGATGAATTGGGTTCGTGGACCAATATGACCGCAATTCATGCTTTTTGGTTAGACCCATGTTGAGGAGAAGGCCCAGAAAAATTTTAAATTCGGAAACTTGGACGGGTTTCCACCGGAAAGACTGGGCATAATAGCTTCCCGGGTTGGCGGATATAAATTGAGTGGCATACCGATTTGTTTCTGCCACAACTAAGTCCAAGAGCTCCGCAGTCAAGAACAGCTCAAAAAATCCCAGGGCCGAACTGATCTGAGCTGTCTCAACCCAAACTCCAGACTGGGCAGTGAAAGGGGGAACTACAGGTGCGGCTGAAGTTGGGGACTGCCAATCAGGGTTTGCCAGCACTTCAGGGATTCTAGGGGCTCTACGGGCCTGTCTGTGCAGTGGCTGCGACGGGGTAACTACTGCACGTGCCACCGTACCAGCTTCAACTGCCCTTCTGGTGCTCGCCACTTCACCATGTTGTACGGCAGTGCTGGTACTAGGTCCAGGATGGGCTGCGCTGCTTGTGTTTGCCTCACCACGTAATCCGACAGCGCCAGCCCCACTCTGCTGCCCTTGAAGCGGATCCTGCGCAACCTGTGGTCTAGGGACAGGGACCTCAACCTCCTCGTCCGAACTTTGGGTCAGACTGCCACTGCTTTCTACAGGTTCATATTGTGACCCGCTAGATTCATCAGATGAGGGTTCCCATTCCTCATCCTCATCATGCGGCGGGGCGGGCGTGGGTGAACGCACGTGTGAGCGACTGATCAGGCCTGATCGGGCAAACACTGCGTTTTGGGTGGAGGGCGAACTAAGGTGACACTAATACAATTATAGATCTGACTGTGATCAGTTTTGATCACTTACAGATACTATAAAAGTACAAAAGCTGATTAGCGATACGCTAATCAGCGAATAAGTGACTGCGGTGCGGTGCACTGGGCGCTAAACGATCGCTAAACTACCTAACCAAGGAGCCTAAACTATCCCTAAAACCTAACAGTCAATACCAGTGAAAAAAAAGTGACAGTTTACACCAGGCATCCTCAAACTGCGGCTCTCCAGCTGTTGTAAAACTACAACTCCCACAATGCCCTGCTGTAGGCTGATACCTGTAGGCTGTCCGGGCATGCTGGGGGTTGTAGTTTTGCAACAGCTGGAGGGCCGCAGTTTGAGGATGCCTGGTTTAAACTGATCACTTTTTTCCCTTTCACTAGTGATTGACAGGGGCAAGAAGGGGTGATCAAGGGGTTAATTGGGATGCTGGGGGGTGATCTGGGGCTAAGGTGTAGTGTTTGGTGCTACTCACTGTGATGCCTGCTCCTCTGCTGAGACCAACCGACGAAAAGGACCAGCAGAGGAGCAGGGAAGCCATTTAACACATTATATTTACAAATATAATGTGTTAACTGGCTTCTGAATGGAGATTTTAAAAATCGCCAGCCTGCCAGCAACGATCATTGGCTGGCAGGCTGGTGACGAAATAGTGCTTTAACTTTTGCCGGCCCGCGATGTGCATGCGCGATCCGGCTGAGATCGAAATCTTGCGTCTCGCGAGATGACGCACGGATGCGTCCAGGAGGAATGAATCGACCGCCTCCAGGACGCATCCGTGCATTAGGTGGTCCTGGAGCGGTTAAATAACTTTTATTGATTAGTGTATAAAGTAGCTGGCCATCAGTTATATAGTTCTTTACTTAGGAATATTTCAATAGAGCATTTAATTATTATTTTTTTGTGGGATGAGTTGACTGTTTGATTGGGACTATTTTTGGGGGCAGATGTCTTTTCTATTGCTTGGTGTTGCTATTTTTGATATGTAAGCTGACAAGAAAATGGTGCATTTTTTTGGGTGCTGTTTTTTTGGGGTTTTTTCAGTGTTCAACACAGGGGTTAAGTCATGTGATAATTTTTAATGAGCACTTTAATAGGGACGTGGCAATTCCATAATATGTCTACTTTTTTAATATTTAACCTTTGAACAATAACAACAGTTTAGAGGCCCTGAAAAACAGATTTTACTGTCTCCATTGTCTGAGAGTCATATTTTCTTTTCATATTGTCTCAAGTAGTGTATCATTTATTGTGGGATGAGGTGACGGTTTGATTGGTACTATTTTGGGGTGCATACACCTTTTTGATCGTTTGGGGTTGGAATTTATGTCATGGAACGTTAAATATGTAAATATGTCTGTTTTTGACACTTTTTAGACATTCTTCCACACATATTGTAAACAGATATGATTCACATATTCACTGTTGCTGGGCAGATTCAATTCCCTATATGGACATAAGGCTAATGTAAACATATTCTCCCTCTAGAATGATGTCACCCAGCATCCGGTCCCGCATACAGATCCTATAGCGTATTCTATTTAACCCTTCAATGCCCTCTTAAGTCATTAATATAACTTATCTTCTTTCTCTCATAGAGAGGTAAGTAGCATATGATTGTCCAGGGTCTGTGGGTTTTGGACACATTACGCAAAACATCTGTATGAGGGAAGGGATACATTGAATACAACAACATATAACAATCAAGGAAGCAATTATAATTATAATACTGAGAATAATGTTCTCAACCAACTCAAATCCGGCAGCCAGCTCAATAACCATTCCCACCAAGAGGATGAATCAACATCTTTCTTGATATTATTAGCAATTTCATGTAACCCTTGAATATGGGACTGGATTGATCTGGAATGGTCAGATAAATTAAAACAACACATTCCTTTAAAATCTTGACATCCTATATTATGTTTAATTAACAAATACAGTAATCCACAGCAAATCGAGTTTTTAGCAATGCTCCTCATATGCCTTGTATATCTAAAAGCATATCTGATAAGGCAATAGAGGTATGATTAAGAGATTTAGCCAAGGCACATGCAATAGAATTTATAGTACGAGTATTATATATAGCCAGTCCAGGCACTCCTAATATAGAGGCACCCAAACTTGTATATTCTGTACGGCAGAGAAGGGGTAAAGGAGAGTCATAGTCTTCTGATAAAGTCTTGGTAACTGATCTGTATGCTCTCCTGATAGGGGGTTGACTTGGAAGGGCCAAAGTCAGCCTGGATAACGCACAGGGACCTCCATTAACATTAGCAGGAATGTAATTGTAGGTGCTGTTACCACAAGACAAAAAACATCCATTAGGGAGCATTATATTATAGATAAAACTGTGAGTCACAATGGTCTTATTACAACTCATGGAATTATCCAGGGAGCTAGCAAGCCTACTATTCTTTTTACAGGTGTCGTCAATATAATTATATACACTATTCTTAGGTAGTCCACTTTTTACTGTATGTCTCTACCATCACAATATAAAGTCATATCCTGGGAAAAAGTAAAACAAGTCTCTGCTGCAGTCACATTAATAGTATTTATTCTAATATTATCCCTGCTATTTCCTAATTTCTGACACTCCCCACAGAAGTCATTCAAAGGAATAAAAGATTGTGTATTGTTAGCCTTCAACCAGACTTCAAATAGCGATTCATCGAGTGTAGGCATAGCAATAACACATGTTTAAGATCCCGTGGGCTCTGTAAGTCTTTAAGGCACAATGAGCTAACATTTAGAGCATTTGCCATCCTGACTATACTATTCTGTTCATAATAAAATGGAACGGGAGCAAAGGGATCTTGCTCCTGAGCTCTTTTATATACTGACTGATTATTTGGTGCACCGCAGAAGAAACTCATCTCCTCTGGGTGATAAATACATGTAGTAATAAGCCAGACTGGCAAGAAAACACAAAGGTTAATAATTATCAGCAGACAAACAAATCTCACAGAATATTGTGGGGTCATCATTTTCAGCCTGTGGCAAGGCACTTTTCAGGGAAACTTCTTCTGAGCTCCCCTCTTTGTTCAGGGAATTCACACCTGCTTCACCCTATTTGTCTGTCTGTCACCGGAGAAGAAGCCTCAGGGACCCTTTTCACTCTGCTAGCGTGAATCCAGATTGGAGCCTCTTCTGTGAGAATCGCTGTTCTGGTGACTGCTACCACTCGGGTGGGTGGTCCAAACGGGAACTCAGTCTGTTTTCGTCCTTTTTCCAGGCGCTGGACTATCACCATGTCTCCTGGTTGGAAAGGATGCGTGGGTTCCTGTGGAGAGAAAGGAGAGGCATGAGCAACATCTTGTTCATTTTGATCTAAGACCTGGTATATACAAAAAATCTCTCTGATTGAGGTCAGTGGTTGCATGTGCTCCCCTATGGCCAAGACCATGATATTGTGCAATTAAAATCGGGGCACTTGCAACTGGGATACATAGTTACCCCTCTTTGCAGATAAGACCCGTAATAGGGTCTTGTACTGCACCTACCAACTGCCATTCTATTTTGTCACAACTAGTAGCCAAATCCTGGAGGCTAAGCAATAGATTCTCAGTAAGGGTAATGTCTGGAACTAGGGAGGTCATTTGAATTGTTGCTGCCTGATCACCTAGGGCAGTGATGGCCAACCTTGGCAATCCAGCTGCACTGAAACCACGACTCCCAGCATGCTCCAACTATTTCTATAGAGTTCTGAGAGCAGCCAAGCAAGGGGAGCACCCTGGGAGCCGCAGCTCCACCACAGCCGGAGCGCCAAGGCCAGCCACCACCGACCCAGGGCATTCCCTTTAACTATGTGGATTTGGAGACCAGTATGTGCCTGACAATGGATCCTCAGCCCTGTCTCCTGCACTAACATTGCTGGGAGAAGTGGTTCTATCTTTAAAACATCAACTTAAGTAGGAACAGCATATCCTGTCCAAGATGATCCATCTTCCAAGAACCTGCATTTATCTACCAGAAACTCCAACATTTGGCTTAATTGGAGATATTAAATTTGAATTTGAATTAGTTATTTTTATTTACTACTCCCAAAAAGCACATGGATCTAATTTTGGATCTAATTTTGCACACCCTTAAGACAGCAATTAATTGGTGAGAGGAGTAGGAATTGCATTGCTATCTACTCTTACACATGTGATACTACCCTTAGCCATGATAGATCATGGAACATGTGTGCTATGAGGCAATAGAAGCATATCCTAAGGATTGTATAGATAATAGGGATCTAGTATTTGATTGTGGGTTGTTAATTCCCTATGGGCGTTTCATTTGAAGGTTGAACAGTTGTAGCTCCTCCCACAGGCGAGGAAGTGGGCAAGTACATACAAAGTCTTTCCTCTCCCCTCTAGTGGGGAGGACTGATGGGCAGCCACGCCCGCCGTAGGTCTTTGTTCAATACACCTTTAACAACATGGAGGGACAAAATGAACTTCTTAAGATCATCCACAAAGGCAGCATTTAGGGTTTTCTCATGCATAGCCAAAGAAAGCTCCAAAATCCAAATCCACCCAACTTTCCTAGAGTTTAGTGAAAACTGTCTCTGTCCCAATGCATATTCAGACAATGTGACTGACTGATGACCTAAACGCTGCCACCTAGACTCAACTATCTTCACTATGCAGTAAATCCCCAGCTCCACATTGGACTAAATTTTCCAAATCACACCAATATTCCGAGAAAACTCTCCATATTTTAACTAATTTTCTATAAAGCAGCATAAGTACTCTGAATTCGGAATTCTATTCATCAGGGCAAAATTTATGTTACTACTAGGTGTGGTAGATGTCATACATCATACAATGATGCAGACATCCCTAGACTTTCACTCATATCTCAATAAGGACATAGAATAGGTGCAACCTTAGATTGATAGGATTGGACACTTCCAATTGGCATCATGGAGCAATCACTGCGGGCACTTCCTTAACTAGTGAAACATACAAATTGGAAAGATTATTTGCAAACATCATTGGATCTAATCCAATGCTGGAGCCCTGTCTAGACAATCTATAGATAACATACATCAGTATCTTCACAGTCTGCAGATGCATTACCAATTACCAGCCCCCTTACCCCAACCCTGAATTCCTGAGGTGGGGTTTCAGTAAGAGCACAGGAGGGGGATGTGAATACATGATGGGAGGGGTTCTTTTTGAGAGCACTGTCCAGAGTGCAAACATGAGAAGTTCTTGCGGAACTACAAGGACCATAAAGTCACAGCAGATGTGGTGGGGGACCTAGGGTGATAGGTGTAGCCATCTCAGCGACCATAGCGCAGGCTGCCAAACTCCTGAGACACGCAGGCATGCCCTGAACCTGTACGGAACCACTTTTGAGAAAAAGGCAACAGGGCGGAATTTGCCTCCATGATCTTGTGCCTGGACTCCTGCCATGGTTTTACAATTGTCCCTGGCAAATAAGTGAAACATCACACCATAGTCGGGTAGGCCCAAGCCAGGACTTGAAACCATTGCACATTTCAAATGACTAAAAGCTTGTAACATTTCATCAGACCATTTAATGAAGTCAGGCATATCAGTATTAGTGGCTTGTCTCAGAATATTATCATAGTAGGAACAATCAGCAATCCATTGGCGGCAGTAACCAATCATGCCAAGTAAGGTCAACATGTCTCTCTTGGTTTGTGGGCGGGGCAGACCTAGTACGGAGGTAATTCTGGCATGGCTGATTTTCCTCTCACCTTTACTGAGAACAAAGCCCAAATACTCAACACTTTCCATACACCATTGTAATTTTTTGTGACCATATTCACATAACCTCAGTAATAAACTAACACAGTCTGTCTGGCAGGCCTTCCAAGTAGGACTACAAATGAGGAGATCGTCCACGTATTGTAGAAGGACAGAACCATCAGGGTGTAATGACCGACGTCACGCACATGGAGGAAAACAGGGAAAGCCCTGCCCAAGGGAGAGGGAAAGATGGTGACCCCTAACTCACCTTGCGGCTGGCACCTGACTGCCCTGACGTCCCTAGATGGGTTCCTCACCCGTGCGGCGATCACGTACCTAAACCCTGGCTTTCCCTGAAATGAGCCCTAGATAGTGAACGGGCCGGTGGGATCGCTAGTCCGCACCACTGCACTAAGAGGGAAACACCAGGGAGAGGACAGACGAATACAGACAAACACATGGTGGGCGACCACAGCAGTCCACAAAGGTCCAACAGGGATCCGGAGGGTAGCGTTCTGAATCAACAATCAGAGAACGCAGCAACACAGCTCCAGTGGGTCAGAATAGATGTCCAGGCAGGAAGCTCTATCTCTGGCAACCAGAGAAGTGTGAGAGAGGAATATAAGGAGGTTTGGGAGTGCTGGACAAGGAACAGCTGAGGAGAAGGAGCTACGGATCCCTGAGTGAGCCAAAAGGGTTTGCAAAGCAAACCCAGAAAGCTACCATAAGGAAAACAGCCCTATCTTAAATAGAGCGTGCAGCCAACTACTGCGACTTCCTGACCCCGGGTATAACGGAGTCAGGCGTGGTTCTCGATACCCTCGTGACAGAGGGGCAGTCCAAGGGCGCAGTGTAACTTGGAGGACTCGGGATGACGCAAAGAGAGCTACGGCGTCGTCGGGGCTCTTGTTTTTATTGTGGGGATCCCGACCACTGGATCCGTCAGTGTCCTAAAGCTCTGCCTTCTGGAAAGTCATCCAAGTCTGAAGGATCCAAGGACAAGGTACTCCCGGAGGTGGTAAGAAGTAAATTATTGTTGCCGGTTTCTATTGCCTTTGGAGTCTTAAAGTGGTCAGGATATGCCTTTGTGGATTCAGGGTCAGCTTTTAATTTTATTGATTGCAAATTTGTTGAAAAAATGGGAATTCCTATGCTAGAATTGTCCACCCTGATCCAGGTTGTCGCCATCAATTCTACCCCCCTGCTAGGGGGCGTGGTAAAACTCTGTACTCCAGAGGTTACCCTGTCTGTGGGGGTCTGCCACTCAGAGAAATGCTCTTTCTTTGTTTTAGAGAATCTTCCTGTTCAGGTAGTCTTTGGCATGCCCTGGCTTCAGCAACACAATCCGATCATTAACTGGAGTTCGGGCGAGTTAGAGAGATGGGGGCCTAACTGTAGTTCTTGCTTAACCGCATTTTAAGCTGGAGTTTCATCAGATATTATTCCTCATTTTATTTCTGATTATTCAGATGTTTTTTCCACCACTGAGACAGATACTCTCCCTCCCCATAGGTCTTATGACTGTGTTATCTACTTGGTACCCGAGTCCAAATTTCCTAAAGGACAGATTTATATTCTTTCCGATCGTGAGTGCAGGGCCATGAAAGACTATATCCAGGAGAGTCTCAAGAAGGGACATATTAGACCCTCCACCTTTCCCCAGGGAGCAGGATTCTTTTTTGTTAAAAAGAAGGACGGTGGTCTCAGGCCCTGCATTGACTATAGAAATTTTAATAAAACCACTATTAGGAATCAGTATTCAATCCTGTTGATTCCTGATTTGTTTAACCTGATTTTGGGTGCTTCGTGGTTTTCTAAAATTGATTTGTGAGGAGCGTATAACCTAGTTCATATTAAGGAGGAAGATGAGTGACGTGAGTACGTCGCGTCTCGCTCTCCCCTCTGCGCTGGCCTCCTCCCTGCAAGCGCTGATGCCCTGACGCTGAACAGCTGACGCTGGCGTCCTCCTCCCAAGCTCCGACGCCCTGTGCCGAACAGCTGATGCTGGTGCCCTCCGATGCGCCGAACTCCGATGCGCTGAGCCGGACAGCTGATGAGGAGAGCAGAGCTGCGTGCCCGGTTTGACTCTCGCATAGCTCCTGTCTCCGCGTGTTAAGTGGAAGACGTTGCTGCCGGCCGCGGCTGTCTTGCTCTCTGGCTTGCTTTAGACTTGCTCTAGACTTCTGGCCCCTGTGCTGCTTCATCTGCTTCACCTGTTTGATTTTGATCTGCTTGATCTCGTGTTCGGCTGTTTGGCTCCTCTTTGTGGCCCCTGACCGGTTGTTCACTGGTCTGTCTGCTGCCTGCTGCCTCGCTGCTCTGCTTGACGCTGGATTGCTGGATTGTCTGCTCCTCCGGATTTTTCGTCTTGCTGGGTTTCTCCCGCCTCCTGTCTGCTGGTGCGTCGGTGTGCCTGCTGCTGGACTCCTTGACCCCCTGCTATTCGCCTGCTACCGGGTCTCTCTGCCACTCGGACGGATATCCCATATCTATACCACGGCTTGGACTTGCTGCTACGGTCACGGCGGACACTGGGACTACAACGTCGGTCACGTGAGAACTGAACTTTGATTTCGTACCTACCGTACTGTTAATGTGCTGTGGAGATAGCTTTTGCCAAAAACTAAAAAAAAAGGGAACTAAAGGAAAGAGAGAGAAAAAAAAAGAAAGGAGAAAAAAAAATAAAAATAATATTATAAATAAAAACAAAATAAAGGCGAGGGTAAAGGAAAAAACAAGGGAAAAAAAAAAAAAAGAAAAATAAAAGGAAGGAGGGGGGAGAAAAGGGAAAAGAAAGGGAGAAAAGCGAGAAGGGGCGATTAAAAAAAAATATATATATACAATATAAAGTGTTGGAAATGGCCCCAAAACGACGTTCAATTGACTCTTCCACTACTAAGCTGGGGGCTAAGACTCCAGAGAATAAAATTGATAAATTTTTAAAATCGCCCTTCTTAGCTGAAAAAAACCCAGTCAAAATCAAACCTCCAGCCAAGATGAAAAAACTGGCGAATACTCGTCAAAATGCTGATCTCTCTGAGGATGGATCAGAGGACGTTGACCAGGAGGGAGGCGAGGAAAGCTCCTCTGCACAAATACGAACGGAATGCGACCCATCGGTTTTGGATAAAATCCTTTGCGCTGTAGAAAATAATGGCACTCTGGTGCAGGGAATGTCCATGCAATTGGGGTCAGTGCAGAGCGATATTTCCTTAATAAGAGAAGATCTAGGAAAGATAAGGGAGCGAGTTCTTAGCGTGGAAAAAACCATTGATTCCTTGCAAACAGGCATGGGCATGCTAAAATCCAAAATGATAACTCTGGCCTCAGAAAATCAAGCACTACAAAATAAGCTAGAGGACCTAGAAAACAGGTCAAGGCGCAATAATGTGCGTATAATCGGTTTTTCTGAAGGAGCTCAGGGCCGACAACTAGAGGAAGAAATTAAAGATGTGGTCATGCATAGCTTTGGGAGCGAGAACTTTTCCCCTATGTTCCAAATAGAAAGAGCACACCGAATACCAGGAGGGAAGCCCATACCAGGGAGACCGCCGCGTGCAATTTTAATCAAACTTCTACTGTCTGCTGATAGAGACATGATTTTGAAAAGAGCAAGAGAATGTGCACCCATTGAATATCAGGGTACTAAACTGCTCTTCTTTCCTGATTTTGCGCGGCAGACTCAGGAGAAAAGAAGAAACTTTATAGAGATAAAGAAACGTTTGGCGGCTAAGGAGATCAAATACTCTCTACAATATCCAGCGAAATTGAGAGTAATCCATAATGGGACTTCACTTTATTTTGAGACACCACAGCAGGCGTTAAACTGGTTGGAGCAAATGGGCATCTGAAATTTTGTATTAGCAGGAATGAAGGGAAGGAAGGGAGGGAGGGGCGTCCAAGGATATTAAATATCTGCTATAGTATCCAGCGATCCAAGAGTGATCCACAAGGGAACTGCTCAATCCTGCTTAGAGAGAAAGAAAGGAAAAAAAGAAAAAAAGCATAAGAAGCGTTAGAGCAGCTGGAGAAAACGGATATTATTATGGAAGGGAGGGGCTAGGGCAAGGGAGAACGGCCGGGGGTTTAGAGGTTCGCTGACCAGATCGGGCGGATCAATGGAGAGGGGAATGGGAAGGGTGGGAACCCACCTTGCAGGTTTGGGGAGGGTTTTTTTTTTTTTTTTTATGCATAATGAAGGATGTCTACTCGGATTGTAACCTGGAATATCAGAGGGCTCGGTGAAAGGGTAAAAAGGCAAGCCATTATGGATGCACTTAAACGATATCTTCCAGCAATTATTTGCATGGTAGAAACCCATCTTACCAAAGAAACCGTGTCCCGCTTGACAACGGGATGGCATTTGCAGTCCTACCACTCCACTTTTAGTGGCTCCTCTAGGGGTGTTTCAGTTCTGATCCATAATTCTGTGGACTTCATCCTTATTAAATCCTATATAGATGACCAGGGTAGATTTATTTTTTTGCATGGTAAGCTGTATGGCCATAGCTATATCCTCGCTTTTTTTTATATACCTCCGCCCTTTTCAATGTACCCATTGGTCCAGCTAATACTCTTTTTTGAAGGGAGATCAGAATGCCGGCTAGTTTTGATGGGGGACTTTAATGCAGTAATGGACCCCAAGAAAGACAGGTTCACACTAGATGCAGAACATAGGAGGAATCTATCTGCCTCCCCGCTGCCACAATTCTGCCGGGAAGTTGGACTGGTGGATATATGGGAACATCTTGGCGGAGGTAAGCGAGTATACTCTTGCGTTAGCAGGGGTGGCAGAGCTATGTCCAGAATTGATTTAGCATTTACCAATGAGAATAATCTCTGCAATATCCGCAAGATACGATATGGCGTAAGAACAATCTCGGATCACTCACCGGTATTGATTGAGGTTTGCACTGGGAAGAATAAGGATAATAGGGGGCTAGGATTTAAGTTGAACCCATATTGGTTTTCTATCATGGACAATTTTCAGTCCACTAAATCATTGATATCCTTTTTTTGGGAAGTGAACCGCCCCTCTGCTAACATCAACATAGTATGGGATGCCCTGAAAGCATATCTGAGGGGGGTCTTCATAAGCGAGATCGCTGCAGCAAAGAGATCATTTAAAAAAAAAGAGGAGGAGTTGACCAGGGCTGTAGCAGGCGCAAGCGAGCGTTTTATCGCCCAACCTACTGAGTATAATAGGGAGGAGATGCAGAAGGCCAGCTGCTCCTTGGATAAATACATAACAGAGAAAGCAACTCATAGAGTATTCTTCAAGGGTTTAAAATATTTTTCGGAGTCTGGACGCCCCGGCAGGTTGCTGGCTAGGATAATTTCACAACAAGGCAAGAAAAATCAGTCTATTGTTTCGATCCGTAATACAGCAGGGGAAATTATAACAGATTCAGAAGGAATCAGGGACACCTTCCTACAATATTTTACCCAGATATATAGCCCCTCTCCTGGCCTGCCGCCTGACCTAGCGACGCGGTTCCTCGAGAGGATCTCACTTCCTGTTTTAAATGAAGCCCAAATAGAATATCTGGAAGAGGAGTTATCCCTTAGGGAACTTCAGGAGGCTTTGGGATCCATCACAGGGAACTCGTCGCCGGGGATGGATGGCCTTCCATATGAGGTTTACCGCAAGTATAGCGATGTGATTCTCCCTCAACTACTAGATGTCCTTTCTCAGGCAACACAGGGAGGAAATTTACCATGCACCATGATGGAGGCTCTTATTGTTTTAATTCCCAAAAAGGATAAGGATCCGATAGAAACGAGCTCCTATAGACCGATCTCGTTATTAAATACAGATGCTAAGCTACTATCTAAAGTTTTAGCTAGGAGGCTTTCACAGGTTATATCAACTATTATTCACTCAGATCAAAATGGCTTTATGCCAAAAAGGGGCACTCACCATAATTTGCATAGGTTATTTATTAACATTCAGTCTCCGGGGTGTGGGGCCCGCTCCATCCTGTCGCTGGATGCTACCAAGGCCTTCGACAGGGTGGAGTGGACTTTTCTCTGGGCGGTAATGAAAAAAATGGGCTTTGGCCCCAGATTTATGGCGATGGTTCAGCTATTATATAGCTCCCCAACTGCTAGGATCAGGATTAATGATACGATCACAGAGAGCTTCTCCCTAGGAAGAGGCACCCGTCAAGGCTGTCCTCTTTCACCTCTTCTTTTTAATATTTATATTGAACCCCTAGCAGCCAGCATAAGACAGGATCTGCAGGTGGCTGGCTTCGGTTTAATGGGGAAGCATGACCGTGTATCCCTCTATGCAGATGATATTTTGCTTTTCCTTCAGCAAACAGAAACTACTCTCCCTCGTATAATGGATTTGGTTGGTTTTTTTTCTGCTCCGTCTGGCCTAGAGATCAATTGGGAGAAGACTGCTCTCCTTCCTATAGACGAGCTGCGAGGTAATTGGGATGATCAGCTAACTGTCTCTGAATCAATAAAGTACCTGGGGATTTCAGTTTCTGCCAAACCTTTGGAATATTTACAACTTAACTTGATTCCCCTACTGATAAAGCTGAGGGCTAAATCCAAGATATGGCAAAAAATTCTCCATACGAGAGCTGATAGAATTTCTTTAATCAAAATGGTAGTACTGCCCCAGGTTCTTTATGTCCTGCGCAACTCGCCTGTATGGATCGCAGATAAGTACTTTAGACTAATTGAGCGGATGCTTAACGATCTACTGTGGGGGAGGAAGCGTGTCAGACTGAAGGCGCTCTACTTCTCTATGCCCTATAGTCAGGGAGGCCTTAACCTCCCTTACTTCAGGGGCTATTTCATGGCCTCTCAGCTTTGCCTTTTTAGCGATTGGGAAAATAGCCATTTCTGCAATAGAGTGGTGAAAGACTCAGGCTTTACGGATTTTTTTACTGTATTGGAGTCCGATTACTTACTAAATACACAGACCGGGTATACACTTTTTTGCAGAATGGCTATAAAGACCTGGCGGGTCATTAGGAGCTGGTGTGGAGTTGAGGCATCACTTATTTGCACCCCATTGTGGCATAACCTAAAGCTTGTGAATATAAGGGACTTGAAGTGCTGCCAGTACTGGAGGACGAAGAAAGTTCAGTATTTACATCAGGTGGTTAGTGGTGGACAAATTCTGTCCTCAATGGAAATAAGGCAGAGGGCAGATATGGGCGAGGTGGCTTGGTATGCATATTTCCAATTGAGGTCTGCACTCTCTAGCACTTTGAATAGTCACCTTCTTTTTATAGATTCTCCTGAATTCTTACACAATCTTATTATTAAGAAAACTGCTACAAAAATCAAAATGTCATATTGTTATAGACACTTAATGAAACACTTTTTTATGGGTCTTCTTTCTCCAGGACAGAAGTCCTGGTCTTTGCTACTTTCAGAGGTGGGTCCCCCAGATTGGGAGACTATAGGGGAAAGCTTAAAATATGTCTCACACAATTTCAATCACACTGTTGTACAATTTAACATTTTGCACAAAATATATGTGACACCTATGTGGTTATATAGAAGAGGACTTAGGACCTCCTCTGATTGCCCACGCTGCGGCGACTCCGGGGCAGATCACTTACATCTGTTCTGGGATTGCCCGATGATGGGTAGCTATTGGAGATCAGTCCAGACCACCTTGGCTTGCAAACTGAACATGCTTGTTCCCTTGTCCCCCAGGATATGGGTCTTGGGAGACTTATCGGAGGTTAACTATCAGCCCATAAATCGTCAATTACTGATTAAGGTTATGTTCCTGGCTAGGCTTATTGTCGCTAGACTATGGTTTAGCTCCTCCATCCCAGATTGTGGTAACTGGTTGGCTCTGGTTGAGAAGGTGAAAAACTACGAGAAGATTTTGAGCAAACAAAGAGGAGCTTACTTAAAGTGGAGTGGTCTGTGGGAAGAGTGGGATACGGTTTAATTAATTAATTTAAAAAAAATATATATATATATATAATTTTTTTTTTTTTTTTTTTTTACCCCTGCAAGGTTGGGAGGGGGGGGGGGGTGGTTGGGGCGGGTTGGGGATGATTTCAGCATTTAAGATATTATAAATGTCATTTGGATATGTATTTTTGTATTATAAATAAAATATGGAGATTAAAAAAAAAAAAAAAAAAACATAATAAAAAAAAATCCTCACTGACCATTAATGAGCTCCTGTCACCTCCTGTGTACAGTGCTCAGCTATTTTTGGAATTGTTTCTCAGCGGGACCCTCCACAGGACACACTGTAGTCTGCTGTTTGACTGTGCCGAATGTAAGGGCAGCCTGCATTCCCTTAAGGATGTATAATAAACTAATTAACAAGGCAGAGAAGACTCCTCTGAATTTCGTGTGATGATCATCTCTTGATAATAGTGATGATGAAAAAAAAAAAAAAAAAAAAAAAAAAAAAAAAAGAGGAAGATGAGTGGAAAACTGCTTTTAATACTCCAGAGGGACACATTGAGTATCTTGTTATGCCATTCGGTCTTTGCAATGCCCCAGCTGTGTTTCAGAATTTCATGAATTACATTTTTAGAGAACTCATCGGCAAAGTTATGATTGTTTATCTTGATGATATTCTTGTCTTTTCACCTGGGATTCTCTTGTGTCTCACATCAGATTGGTTCTTAAAATCCTCAGGGAGAATCATCTGTCCGTTTAATTAGAGAAATGTGTGTTTGGTGTTCAAGAGATTCCTTATCTCGGCTATATTATTACTCCTCATTCATTTAAAATGGATCCCAGTAAGGTATAGGCTATCCAAGACTGGGTAAGACCATCCTCCCTAAAGACACTCCAACACTTTTTAGGATTCGCCAATTTTTAACGTAAATTCATAAAGAATTTTTCTGTTATTGCCAAGCCCCTTACTGACTTAACTAAAAAAAGGTTCTGATCTGGTTAATTGGTCGTTGGAAGCCTGTCGGGCCTTTGATACCCTTAAAAATTGTTTTCAGATGGCTCCACTCTTGGTTCAGCCCGATACTGAGGAACCTTTTGTGGTGGAGGTTGATGCCTCGGAGGATGGTCTGGGGGCCATCCTTTCTCAGTTTAAGGCCATGCGCCTTCTTCTCCCGTAAGTTCTCTCCTTCGGAGAGAAATTACGATATTGGAAACCGCAAATTACTGGCCATAAAATGGGCATTTGAGGAATGGAGGCATTTTTTAGAAGGGGCTAGATACCGTATTACTGTCCTCACCGATCATAAGAACTTAGTGTTTCTTGAGGCGGCCAAACGCCTTAATCCTAGACAAGCCAGATGGGCCCTGTTTTTTACTTGTTTTAATTTTTCTGTCACTTTTATGAAGGCAGATGCCTTGTCCCGGAGTTTTAATGCCGTCCAACCTCCTGACACCCCAACCCCCCAGAACCCATCTTGCCGGCAAGCATCTTTGTGGCAGCAGTTTCTGCGGATCTTTCCTCTAAGATTGCTCCTCCACAAACACCGGCAGATAAGTTATTTGTTCCTGAGTGTTTTCATTTTTAATTATTGGGTAAATGTCATAACTCCATGCTCTCTGGTCATCCAGGTATTGCTGCCACTAAAGAAATTGCTGCTAAGGTTTTTCTGGTGGCCCACTTTGTCTGAAGATGTTCGGTCTTATGTTTTGGCTTGCGATGTTTGTGCCAGGTCTAAGACCCCGAGAACACTTCCCGCTAGTGAACTGCAACCACTACCCATTCCCTGCAAGCCATGGTCTCACATTTCCATGGATTTTATTTCTGATCTGCCCATATCATGGCCGGCGTTGCCGATCACATACGTGACACAAAGGGAGGGAAATGGGAAGGCCCTGTCCAAGGGAGAGGGAAACTCACCTTGAGGCTGGCACCTGACTGCCCTGACGTCCCTAGACGGGTTCCTCACCCGTTCGCCGATCACGTGCCTAAACCCTGGATTTCCCTAAGATGAGCCCTATGTATATGGTGGTGGAAACACTAGTCCGCACCACTAACACTAAAGGAAAACACCAAGGAGAGGACAGACAATACAGACAAAACATATAATCCCAGGTGGGCGACAACAGCGGACAACAAAAGCCCAACAGGGATCCGGAGGGTAAAGTTCTGGAACAACAACCAGGAATCACAGCTACACAGCTCCAGTAGGTCAGTATAGAAGTCCAGGCAACCAGATAAGTGGGAGAGGGGAATATAAGGAGGTTGGGAGTGCTAGACAAGAAACAGCTGAGCAGAAGAAGCTACGGATCCCTGAGTGAGCCAAAAAGGATTGCAAGGCAAATCCAGAAAGCTACCATTAAGAAACAGCACTATCTTTAGACATAGAGCGCGCAGCCACCCGCTGCGACTTCCTGACCCCGGGTATAACGGAGTCAGACCTGGCTCTTGACACCCTCGTGACAGCCCCCTTCTGAGGGGGAAATCAGTGGTGTGGGTAGTGGTTGACCGTTTTAGCAAGATGGTGCACTTTGTTCCTTTAAGTAAGCTCCCTGATGCAAAGACCTTAGCATCCTTGTTCATTAAACATGTGGTATGTATGCATGGTGTCCCTGAGAGTATCGTCTCTGATAGAGGCGTTCAGTTTGTTTCTGGTTTGTGGAGGGCTTTTTGTCGAAGATGCGACATCTCTTTATCCTTTTCATCTGCTTTCCATCCACAGACAAATGGGCAGACGGAACTGTTAAAGGGGTTGTCCCATTTCATTAATTGCTGTTAATCAGTTTCCCCAAGTGTCCTTGAATAATCTTCTAAATAACTTCTATTTCCTAACTTGCACGGTTCTCCTGAAAAATGCCTTCATCTGCGCCTCTGTTGTCTACCTGTATCCCATGGATACGGCCACATACTTGCGGGGCTTGTATGTGCCGCGCCTGCGCACAATGTCCTACCTTCTCCCCAGCCGGCCGCTCGAGAACGCGCACGCATGCCTCCCTAGCTTGTAAAACAGCCGTGTCCTGCATGCTGGAGATAGTGCCGGGGAGAGAAACAGTCTGCCTGCCACGCTGCTGTCCTGCAGATGCTAGAGGAGGAAGGAGGGCCCTGGAAGATCACAGGGCAGAGGTTAGTGATTGATATGATCTCCTATTAGTCCCGGGCCGACTCCTTCTGGGCACCGGAGCACACGGCGTCCTCGGTTGCTATGATGCCGTGCGCTCCCTCCTGCCGCCGGAATACAGTGATACATCTTATAGATCATAGCAGTGTATTACTGTTTTCCGGCAGCAGGAGGGAGCGCACGGCGTCATAGCAACCGAGGATGCCGTGTGCTCCGGCGCCCAGAAGGAGTCCAGGCAGCAATCCACAGATGCCCCCACCCCATAAGTGCCCTCCACAGATGCCCCCACCCCATAAGTGCCCTCCACAGATGCCCCCCCCCCCCTATAAGCTGGGTAATAGGTCAGTGATAATATCAGACACCGGGAAAGCTGGGTAATAAGTCTATAAGACTTATTACCCAGCTTTCCCGGTATCAGATATTAGCACTGACTTATTACCCAGCTTTCCCGGTATCAGATATTATCACTGACTTATTACCCAGCTTTCCCGGTGAACAATATTATCACTAACTTATTACCCAGCTTTCCCGGTATCAGATATTTTCACTGACTTATTACCCAGTTTACCCAGCTTTCCCGATGTCTGATATTATCACTGACTATATATAATATTGTACACCGGGAAAGCTGGGTAATAAGTCTGTAATATTATTGTACACCGGGAAAGCTGGGTAATAAGTCCGTGATAATATCTGATACCGGGAAAGCTGGGTAATAAGTCAGTGATAATATCTGATACCGGGAAAGCTGGGTAAGCTGGGTAATAAGTCAGTGATAATATCTGATACCGGGAAAGCTGGGTAATAATTCAGTGATAATATCAGACATCGGGAAAGCTGGGTAATAAGTCAGTGATAATATCTGATACCGGGAAAGCTGGGTAATAAGTCAGTGATAATATTGTACACCGGGAAAGCTGGGTAATAAGTCAGTGATAATATTGTTCACCGGGAAAGCTGGGAAATAAGTCGGTGATAATATCTGATACCGGGAAAGCTGGGTAATAAGTCAGTGATAATATCTGATACCGGGAAAGCTGGGTAATAAGTCAGTGATAATATCTGATACCGGGAAAGCTGGGTAATAAGTCAGTGAAAATATTTGATACCGGGAAAGCTGGGTAATAAGTTAGTGATAATATTGTTCACCGGGAAAGCTGGGTAATAAGTCAGTGATAATATCTGATACCGGGAAAGCTGGGTAATAAGTCAGTGATAATATCTGATACCGGGAAAGCTGGGAAATAAGTCAGTGATAATATCTGATACCGGGAAAGCTGGGTAATAAGTCAGTGATAATATCTGATACCGGGAAAGCTGGGTAATAAGTCAGTGATAATATCTGATACCGGGAAAGCTGGGAAATAAGTCAGTGATAATATCTGATACCGGGAAAGCTGGGTAATAAGTCAGTGATAATATCTGATACCGGGAAAGCTGGGTAATAAGTCAGTGATAATATCAGACATCGGGAAAGCTGGGTAAGCTGGGTAATAAGTCAGTGATAATATCTGATACCGGGAAAGCTGGGTAATAAGTCAGTGATAATATTGTTCACCGGGAAAGCTGGGTAATAAGTCAGTGATAATATCTGATACAGGGAAAGCTGGGTAATAAGTCAGTGATAATATCTGATACAGGGAAAGCTGGGTAATAAGTCAGTGATAATATCTGATACCGGGAAAGCTGGGTAATAAGTCAGTGATAATATCAGACATCGTGAAAGCTGGGTAATAAGTCAGTGAATATATCTATGTATATCTAGCACAGATCATATGGCTACTAGCTAACATGCATTTGGGATGTAGTGATTTATTGTTTTTGCTGCACAGAATGGGTTTGTAACACAGGTTTTATGAGTAAAAGTGTATTAGAATGCAGGACAGCCACAAGTTACTCCATTAGTTCACTAGCATTGGTCAGTGGTCACTGAGTGATTCCCCAGCAGGGGGATGGGCTTTACATACTCTGCAGGCTCCATGTGGATGACTCATCCACATGAACGAGCACGCAAGGACTGAGCTCTGAGGGTGAGTCATGAGGAGTGGCCGGCCTTCACTCAACTGGAGCCGAACCAGGAAGTTATCAGGACATTTACTGCTAGTAAGATTGAAACAGCAAAGTGGGACAACCCCTTTAAATCAGGTAGTGGAGCTTTTTCTAAGGTGCTATGTATCACATAATCAACTCTTTTGTGTGAGATACCGCCCGTTGGCAGAATTCGCTATTAACAATCGAGTTAATTCTTCCACGGGGGTGTCTCCTTTTATTTGTAACAGTGGTTTGCATCCTCACTTTTGTTCTAGTCCCTCTGTATTCTCACTCAACCCACAGGCATATTCTTTTACCTCTAGACTGTGCACAGTTTGGGCACAGGTTCAAACGAACAGGGAAAAGGCCCAGGAAACCCAGTGTAAACATGCCAATAAGAGACGTTCCAAGGGGGTAAATTTTGTACTCGGCGATAAGGTGTGGTTGTCGACTAAGATTCTTGCTTTGAAACAGTGTTCTAGGAAATTCTCTCCGCGTTTCATTGGACCATACAATATTATTGAGGTTCTTAACCAGCGTCCTTTAGACTTCAGCTACCCGACTCTTTTCGTATACATGATGTGTTTCATAAGTCGTTGCTTAAGAGATATGTGTCACCAATGGTTCCGGTTAAAAAACCTCCTCCACCTGTGGAGGTTGAAGGTCAGGAGGAATTCATTATCTCTAGAATTATTGATGTTAGAAAGGTTAGGAATAGAGTTGAGCGAACACCTGGATGTTCGGGTTCGAGAAGTTCGGCCAAACTTCCCGGAAATGTTCGGGTTCGGGATCCGAACCTGATCCGAACTTCGTCCCGAACCCGAACCCCATTGAAGTCAATGGGGACCCGAACTTTTCGGTCCTAAAAAGGCTGTAAAACAGCCCAGGAAAGGGCTAGAAGGCTGCAAAAGGCAGCAACATGTAGTTAAATCCCTTGCAAACAAATGTGGATAGGGAAATGAATTAAAATAAAAATTTAATAAATAAAAATTAACCAAAATCAATTGGAGAGAGGTCCCATAGCAGAGAATCTGGCTTCACGTCACCCACCACTGTAACAGTCCATTTTCATAAATTTAGGCCCAGCACCCAGGCAGAGGAGAGAGGTCCCGTAACAGACAATCTGGCTTCATGTCAGCAGAGAATCAGTCTGCATGTCACAGCAGAGAATCAGGCTTCACGTCAGCCACCACTGCAACAGTCCATTTTCATAAATTTAGGCCAAGCACCCAGGCAGAGGAGAGAGCTCCCGTAACAGACAATCTGGCTTCATGTCAGCAGAGAATCAGTCTTCATATCATAGCAGAGAATCAGGCTTCACGTCAGCCACCAATGCAACAGTCCATTGTCAGATGTTTAGGCCCAGCACCCAGGCAGAGGAGAGAGGTCCCGTAACAGACAATCAGGCTTCACGTCAGCCACCACTGCAACAGTCCATTGGCATATATTTAGGCCCAGCACCCAGGCAGGGGAGAGAGGTCCCGTAACAGACAATCTGGCTTCATGTCAGCAGAGAATCAGTCTGCATGTCATAGCAGAGAATCAGGCTTCACGTCAGCCACCCCTGCAACAGTCCATTTTCAGAAATTTAGGCCAAGCACCCAGGCAGAGGAGAGAGGTCCCGTAACAGACAATCTGGCTTCATGTCAGCAGAGAATCAGTCTTCATATCATAGCAGAGAATCAGGCTTCACGTCACCCACCACTGTAAGAGTCCATTTTCATAAATTTAGGCCCAGCACCCAGGCAGAGGAGAGAGGTCCCGTAACAGACAATCTGGCTTCATGTCAGCAGAGAATCAGTCTTCATGTCATAGCAGAGAATCAGGCTTCACGTCAGCCACCACTGCAACAGTCCATTTTCATAAATTTAGGCCCAGCACCCAGGCAGAGGAGAGAGGTCCCGCAACAGACAATCTGGCTTCATGTCAGCAGAGAATCAGTCTTCATATCATAGCAGAGAATCAAGCTTCACGTCACCCACCACTGTAAGAGTCCATTTTCATAAATTTAGGCCCAGCACCCAGGCAGAGGAGAGAGGTCCCGTAACAGACAATCTGGCTTCATGTCAGCAGAGAATCAGTCTTCATGTCATAGCAGAGAATCAGGCTTCACGTCACCCACCACTGTAACAGTCCATTTTCATAAATTTAGGCCCAGCACCCAGGCAGAGGAGAGAGGTCCCGTAACAGAGAATCTGGCTTCATGTCAGCAGAGAATCAGTCTGCATGTCATAGCAGAGAATCAGGCTTCACGTCAGCCACCACTGTAAGAGTCCATTTTCATAAATTTAGGCCCAGCACCCAGGCAGAGGAGAGAGGTCCCGTAACAGAGAATCTGGCTTCATGTCAGCAGAGAATCAGTCTTCATGTCATAGCAGAGAATCAGGCTTCACGTCACCCACCACTGTAACAGTCCATTTTCATAAATTTAGGCCCAGCACCCAGGCAGAAGAGAGAGGTCCCGTAACAGAGAATCTGGCTTCATGTCAGCAGAGAATCAGTCTTCATGTCATAGCAGAGAATCAGGCTTCACGTCAGCCACCACTGTAAGAGTCCATTTTCATAAATTTAGGCCCAGCACCCAGGCAGAGGAGAGAGGTCCCGTAACAGACAATCTGGCTTCATGTCAGCAGAGAATCAGTCTGCATGTCATAGCAGAGAATCAGGCTTCACGTCAGCCACCACTGCAACAGTCCATTGTCATAAATTTAGGCCAAGCACCCAGGCAGAGGAGAGAGGTCCCGTAACAGACAATCTGGCTTCATGTCAACAGAGAATCAGTCTTCATATCATAGCAGAGAATCAGGCTTCACGTCACCCACCACTGTAAAAGTCCATTTTCATAAATTTAGGCCCAGCACCCAGGCAGAGGAGAGAGGTCCCGTAACAGACAATCTGGCTTCATGTCAGCAGAGAATCAGTCTGCATGTCATAGCAGAGAATCAGGTTTCACGTCAGCCACCAATGCAACAGTCCATTGTCATAAATTTAGGCCAAGCACCCAGGCAGAGGAGAGAGGTCCCGTAACAGACAATCTGGCTTCATGTCAGCAGAGAATCAGTCTTCATATCATAGCAGAGAATCAGGCTTCACGTCACCCACCACTGTAAGAGTCCATTTTCATAAATTTAGGCCCAGCACCCAGGCAGAGGAGAGAGGTCCCGTAACAGACAATCTGGCTTCATGTCAGCAGAGAATCAGTCTGCATGTCATAGCAGAGAATCAGGCTTCACGTCAGCCACCACTGCAACAGTCCATTGTCATAAATTTAGGCCAAGCACCCAGGCAGAGGAGAGAGGTCCCGTAACAGACAATCAGGCTTCACGTCAGCCACCAGTGCAACCGTCCATTGGCATATATTTAGGCCAAGCACCCAGGCAGAGGAGAGAGGTCCCGTAACAGACAATCTGGCTTCATGTCAGCAGAGAATCAGTCTTCATATCATAGCAGAGAATCAGGCTTCACGTCACCCACCACTGTAAAAGTCCATTTTCATAAATTTAGGCCAAGCACCCAGGCAGAGGAGAGAGGTCCCATAACAGAGAATCTGGCTTCATGTCAGCAGAGAATTAGTCTGCATGTCATAGCAGAGAATCAGGCTTCACGTCACCCAACATTGGAACAGTCCATTGGCATATATTTAGGCCCCGATACCCAGACAGAGGAGAGATTCATTCAAATTTGGGTAGCCTCGCAATATAATGGTAAAATGAAAATAAAAATAGGATTGAATGAGGAAGTGCCCTGGAGTACAATAATATATGGTTAAGGGGAGGTAGTTAATGTCTAATCTGGACAAGGGACGGACAGGTCCTGTGGGATCCATGCCTGGTTCATTTTTATGAACGTCAGCTTGTCCACATTGGCTGTAGACAGGCGGCTGCGTTTGTCTGTAATGACACCCCCTGCCGTGCTGAATACACGTTCAGACAAAACGCTGGCCGCCGGGCAGGCCAGCACCTCCAAGGCATAAAAGGCTAGCTCTGGCCACGTGGACAATTTAGAGACCCAGAAGTTGAATGGGGCCGAACCATCAGTCAGTACGTGGAGGGGTGTGCACACGTACTGTTCCACCATGTTAGTGAAATGTTGCCTCCTGCTAACACGTTGCGTATCAGGTGGTGGTGCAGTTAGCTGTGGCGTGTTGACAAAACTTTTCCACATCTCTGCCATGCTAACCCTGCCCTCAGAGGAGCTGGCCGGGACACAGCTGCCTTGGCGACCTCTTGCTCCTCCTCTGCCTTGGCCTTGGGCTTCCACTTGTTCCCCTGTGACATTTGGGAATTCTCTCAGTAGCGCGTCTACCAACGTGCGCTTGTACTCGCGCATCCTCCTATCACGCTCCAGTGCAGTAAGTAAGGTGGGCACATTGTCTTTGTAGCGTGGATCCAGCAGGGTGGCAACCCAGTAGTCCGCACACGTTAAAATGTGGGCAACTCTGCTGTCGTTGCACAGGCACTGCAGCATGTAGTCGCTCATGTGTGCCAGGCTGCCCAGGGGTAAGGACAAGCTGTCCTCTGTGGGAGGCATATCGTCATCGTCCTGCCTTTCCCCCCAGCCACGCACCAGTGATGGACCCGAGCTGCGTTGGGTGCCACCCAGCTGTGACCATGCTTCATCCTCATCCTCCTCCACCTCCTCCTCATCCTCGTCCTCCTCGTCCTCCAGTAGTGGGCCCTGGCTGGCCACATTTGTACCTGGCCTCTGCTGTTGCCAAAAACCTCCCTCTGAGTCACTTCGAAGAGACTGGCCTGAAAGTGCTAAAAATGACCCCTCTTCCTCCTCCTCCTGGGCCACCTCCTCTTCCATCATCACCCTAAGTGTTTTCTCAAGGAGACATAGAAGTGGTATTGTAACGCTGATAACGGCGTCATCGCCACTGGCCATGTTGGTGGAGTACTCGAAACAGCGCAACAGGGCACACAGGTCTCGCATGGAGGCCCAGTCATTGGTCGTGAAGTGGTGCTGTTCTGTAGTGCGACTGACGCGTGCGTGCTGCAGCTGAAACTCCACTATGGCCTGCTGCTGCTCGCACAGTCTGTCCAGCATGTGCAAGGTGGAGTTCCACCTGGTGGGCACGTCGCATATGAGGCGGTGAGCGGGAAGGCCGAAGTTCCGCTGTACGGCCCGCACTTTATGCAGCAGCTCTGACATGTCGGGGTAGTTGTGAATGAACTTCTGCACCACCAAATTCAGCACATGCGCCAAGCAAGGGATGTGCATCAAACTGGCTAGTCCCAGAGCTGCAACGAGATTTCGCCCATTATCACACACCACCAGGCCGGGCTTGAGGCTCACCGGCAGCAACCACTCGTCGGTCTGTTGTTCTATACCCTGCCACAACTCCTGTGCGGTGTGGGGCCTGTCCCCCAAACATATGAGTTTCAGAATGGCCTGCTGACGTTTACCCCGGGCTGTGCTGAAGTTGGTGGTGAAGGTGTGTGGCTGCCTAGATGAGCAGGTGGAAGAAGAGGAGGAGGAAGTCGAGTAGGAGGAGGTGGCAACAGGAGGCAAAGAATGTTGCCCTGCGATCCTTGGTGGCGGAAGGACGTGCGCCAAACAGCTCTCCGCCTGGGGCCCAACTGCCACTACATTTACCCAGTGTGCAGTTAGGGAGATATAGCGTCCCTGGCCATGCTTACTGGTCCACGTATCTGTGGTTAGGTGGACCTTGCCACAGATGGCGTTGCGCAGTGCACACTTGATTTTATCGGATACTTGGTTGTGCAGGGAAGGCACGGCTCTCTTGGAGAAGTAGTGACAGCTGGGAACAACATACTGTGGGACAGCAAGCGACATGAGCTGTTTGAAGCTGTCTGTGTCCACCAGCCTAAATGACAGCATTTCATAGGCCAGTAGTTTAGAAATGCTGGCATTCAGGGCCAGGGATCGAGGGTGGCTAGGTGGGAATTTACGCTTTCTCTCAAATGTTTGTGAGATGGAGAGCTGAACGCTGCCATGTGACATGGTTGAGATGCTTGGTGACGGAGGTGGTGGTGGTGTTGGTGGTACATCCCCTGTTTGCTGGGCGGCAGGTGCCAACGTTCCCCCAGAGGCGGAGGAAGAGGCCGAGGCGGCAGCAGCAGAAGAGGCCGAGGCGGCAGCAGCAGAAGAGGTAGCAGGGGGAGCCTGAGTGACTTCCTTGGTTTTAAGGTGTTTACTCCACTGCAGTTCATGCTTTGCATGCAGGTGCCTGGTCATGCAAGTTGTGCTCAGGTTCTGAACGTTAATGCCTCGCTTCAGGCTCTGATGGCACAGCGTGCAAACCACTCGGGTCTTGTCGTCAGCACATTGTTTGAAGAAGTGCCATGCCAGGGAACTCCTTGAAGCTGCCTTTGGGGTGCTCGGTCCCAGATGGCAGCGGTCAGTAGCAGGCGGAGTCTCTTGGCGGCGGGTGTTCTGCTTTTGCCCACTGCTCCCTCTTTTGCTACGCTGTTGGCTCAGTCTCACCACTGCCTCTTCCTCCGAACTGTGAAAGTCAGTGGCAGGACCTTCATTCCATGTGGGGTCTAGGACCTCATCGTCCCCTGCATCGTCTTCCACTCAGTCTTGATCCCTGACCTCCTGTTCAGTCTGCACACTGCAGAAAGACGCAGCAGTTGGCACCTGTGTTTCGTCATCATCAGAGACATGCTGAGGTGGTATTCCCATGTCCTCATCATCAGGAAACATAAGTGGTTGTGCGTCAGTGCATTCTATGTCTTTCACCGCTGGGGAAGGGCTAGGTGGATGCCCTTGGGAAACCCTGCCAGCGGAGTCTTCAAACAGCATAAGAGACTGCTGCATAACTTGAGGCTCAGACAGTTTCCCTGGTATGCATGGGGGCTATGTGACAGACTGATAGGGTTGGTTTTCAGGCGCCATCTGTGCGCTTTCTGCAGAAGACTGGGTGGGAGATAATGTGAATGTGCTGGATCCACTGTCGGCCACCCAATTGACTAATGCCTGTACCTGCTCAGGCCTTACCATCCTTAGAACGGCATTGGGCCCCACCATATATCGCTGTAAATTCTGGCGGCTACTGGGACCTGAGGTAGTTGGTACACTAGGACGTGTGGATGTGGCAGAACGGCCACGTCCTCTCCCAGCACCAGAGGGTCCACTAACACCACCACGACCATGTCCTTGTCCGCGTCCCTTACTAGATGTTTTCCTCATTGTTATCGTTCACCAGAACAACAAAAATATTATTTGGCCCAATGTATTGTATTCAAATTCAGCTGAATATAAATTTGAGGCCTAGTATTTAGGCGCTGGGTGACCGGTATAGATTTACTGACAGAATTAGACTTGGAAATGCACAGTAGCGTGTGTGTGAAGTTATTCTGATTGACCCTATGTGCACCTTGAATATTATATACCCTTTTAGGGATAGATTTCAAATAGCTCTGATACAGCAGAAACCACTAAATTATGAAATTGCTAAATTGGGAATTGTATTTCAACCGAGAACAAAAAATGTGCTTTGACGGACACTAAATAACTTGCCCAGCCAGAACAGTACAGCGGTAACGACAGATTTAGCAGGATATAAATTTGAGGCCTAGTATTTAGGCGCTGGGTGACCGGTATGGATTTACTGACAGAATTAGACTTGGAAATGCACAGTAGCGTGTGTGTGAAGTTATTCTGAATGACCCTATGTGCACCTTGAATATTATATACCCTTTTAGGGATAGATTTCAAATAGCTCTGATACAGCAGAAACCACTAAATTAGGAAATTGCTAAATTGGGAATTGTATTTCAACCCAGATCAAAAAATGTGCTTTGACGGACACTAAATAACTTGCCCAGCCAGAACAGTACAGCGGTAATGACAGATTTAGCAGGATATAAATTTGAGGCCTAGTATTTAGGCGCTGGGTGACCGGTATGGATTTACTGACAGAATTAGACTGGGATATGGCCAAAAAATAACCACACTATTGCTGGTTAAATGCACTTGGTGTGACAGCTTGACCAACCACACTACTGAGGGTTAAATGCACTTGGTGACAGGCGCAGCTTGCCCCTGATGTAGTATATGGCCAAAAAATGAACAGACTATTGCTGGTTAAATGCACTTGGTGTGACAGCTTGACCAACCACACTACTGAGGGTTAAATGCACTTGGTGACAGGCGCAGCTTGCCCCTGATGTAGTATATGGCCAAAAAATGAACAGACTATTGCTGGTTAAATGCACTTGGTGTGACAGCTTGACCAACCACACTACTGAGGGTTAAATGCACTTGGTGACGGGCGCAGCTTGCCCCTGATGTAGTATATGGCCAAAAAATGAACAGACTATTGCTGGTTAAATGCACTTGGTGTGACAGCTTGACCAACCACACTACTGAGGGTTAAATGCACTTGGTGACAGGCGCAGCTTGCCCCTGATGTAGTATATGGCCAAAAAATGAACAGACTATTGCTGGTTAAATGCACTTGGTGTGACAGCTTCACCCTGATGTAGGCTTTAGCCAAAAAACAACCACACCATTGAGGGTTAAATGCACTTGGTCGCAGCTTGTGCTGGCGCACCACAAGACACAAAGTGGCCGCCGATCACCCCAGAAAAAAGTGACTGACAAACGGTCTGGGCAGCCTAAAAACAGTGAGCAATTGAGTATCAGCAGCTCAATGATCCACAGCTGCAGATCGATCAATTAATCAAGTCCTTTGGAGGAGTTAATCTGCCTAATCTCGCCCTACTGTCGCAGCCGCAACCTCTCCCTATGCTGATCAGAGCAGAGTGACGGGCGGCGCTATGTGACTCCAGCTTAAATAGAGGCTGGGTCACATGGTGCTCTGGCCAATCACAGCCATGCCAATAGTAGGCATGGCTGTGACGGCCTCTTGGGGCAAGTAGTATGACGCTTGTTGATTGGCTGCTTTGCAGCCTTTCAAAAAGCTCCAAGAAAGCGTCAAAAAGCGCCAAGAAAGCGACGAACACCGAACCCGAACCCGGACTTTTACGAAAATGTCCGGGTTCGGGTCCATGTCACGGACACCCTAAAATTCGGTACGAACCCGAACTATACAGTTCGAGTTCGCTCATCCCTAGTTAGGAACTCCTTTCAATACCTGGTCCACTGGAAGGGCTATGGACCCAAGGAGAGGTCTTGGGGCCCAGCTACTGAGATCCACGCCCGAGAAGTTTCATGATGAGCATCCTGGGAGATTTGTACCCAAGGGCTTGGATGAAGTGTCCCCTCGTAAAAGGGGGGGGTACTGTAACGGGGCGCCGAAGGCGCACTCGGTCTCCCATCAGCTGCAGACCTGCTGCTTAGCTTCGGGAGCGAGGATCGATCTGTGTTCGGCCTCGCTCCGAGAGCGGCTTTGCTAGCTGGGAGGCTTCCTGCTCCTAGGTCTGCCTTGAGCGCTGAGCTGATCACTCGGTGCTCGACTTGCCTGTCTGTCGGTCATGTGACGCTGGCCACGTCACATGACCCTCACTCCCCACTATAAATACCGGCAACCTGCTGGCTTCAGGTTGCCTGTGATTCTGGTCCCTTAGGCTGTGTATTATTATTATTGCTATTTAACTTCCCTTTGGATTTGACCCTTGATCTGCTTCTTGACAGCTCTTCTGCCTGCTCCCTGACGCTACCTCTCGGATTTTGACCTCGGCTTGCTTTTGGATTTTTCTTTGCCTCTTCTCATGTACTGACACTTTATTTACAGATGCCTAAGTAGGCAAAGAAACCTATCTTGGCCCAAGTCAAATTAATATATCACTTTTATTCGATATGCATTAAAACCTGAATAAGTGCATAGAACGCAATGGTACCGACCATTGAAACAGAAAAGTAAATGGTATAATAAAACCACAGCCATCAAACCACTGTTGTTGACATTGGCTTAGTAACATAGGAGAAAAAGAGAGAGGTGAAGGCAGAAGGGGGGGACGGGGACGTGCACAATCCCTACCCCTGAATGCGTGAGGGAGACTAAATTGCCCTACCACGTTTACACTTTATGGCTGCAGTTAGATCTAGTTGCCTTGCTTTCACATCTGCTACATGTGTGTACTGGTGTGCGACTTATACCATCAGTACACCCAGGCAAATATAGATACTGCCTATCTCCTGCCTATTAATCCAGACGTGGATAACACTATTGATTCTCCTATAACTGCCAGCTACTATCTGTGGTGAATCTGTAATCCATCCGGACTACTCATGAAAGCTACACAGTAGAGAGGTGACCGCACATTAAAACCTAACTCTGCCCCCCAGAGTTGGGGGGCAGAGTTAGGTTTTAATGTGCGGTCACCTCTCTACTGTGTAGCTTTCATGAGTAGTCCGGATGGATTACAGATTCACCACAGATAGTAGCTGGCAGTTATAGGAGAATCAATAGTGTTATCCACGTCTGGATTAATAGGCAGGAGATAGGCAGTATCTATATTTGCCTGGGTGTACTGATGGTATAAGTCGCACACCAGTACACACATGTAGCAGATGTGAAAGCAAGGCAACTAGATCTAACTGCAGCCATAAAGTGTAAACGTGGTAGGGCAATTAAGTCTCCCTCACGCATTCAGGGGTAGGGATTGTGCACGTCCCCCCCCCCCCCCCCCCTCCTGCCTTCACCTCTCTCTTTTTCTCCTATGTTACTAAGCCAATGTCAACAACAGTGGTTTGATGGCTGTGGTTTTAATGTCCCATTTACTTTTCTGTTTCAATGGTCGGTACCATTGCGTTCTATGCACTTATTCAGGTTTTAATGCATATCGAATAAAAGTGATATATTAATTTGACTTGGGCCAAGATAGGTTTCTTTGCCTACTTAGGCATCTGTAAATAAAGTGTTTAAATAACCTTGCCCTAGTCTGGTCCTATAGCTATCTAGTTCTCTTGTACTGACGTGACCTCCCGGATTTTGACCTCGGCCCGCTCTCACATCTGTCTCTGTCTCCTCCCTCGTATTTATGTGACCTCCTGGACTGACCCCGGCTAGTTGACCCGCCTCTCCCTTCCGTTTTTGGTAGGACCTTGCTTGTTCCATCTCTCTGTCCGCTCGATTGCTACCTCTCATTGGCTGTCCGCTTCCCTGCTGTCTCCATCTATCTGCTTGCACTTACTCAGGTCAGGGACTGTCGCCCAGTTGCGCCCCGTCACCTAGGGCGGGTGGTGCAAGTAGGCAGGGACAGGGGACCGGGTGGCAGCTCAGGGGGTGCACCTCTACTCTATCTTTATACCCGTGACGTTACCCTGTGACATATACATTACAGAGTGTTAGTGGAAGATACAAAAGTTATGTAAGCATTGTACCTGGGCAGATTTTGTTTTGGATCTCAGTGATACGATCCTGGTGTCTCCGCTTCAGGTCGGACCACTTTTTAATAATGGCCATCCTCCTGTGCTTTCCATCATGGTTACGATATAGCTCGTAACCTATTTTTCACAGGATCTGCTGCTTCTCCAAGCGGCACCTGGTGGTGTCGTATTTCATCTGTAACATTCGCTGCAGGATAAAAATGCAACCATATGATCCCAAATTTTTTAAATAAAAGTATTAGAAATTAATGTCATCATCTCAACACAACAAAAAATATTTGAGTGTTTGAAAGTAAAATATTAGATTTAATAATAGTTATAAAATCGGATTATATTGAAATTGTATGTGTGTGGGGTATGAGCATTTGGACATTGGCCATCTGAGAAGAGGTGTAGCTGTCTAGTGAGGTGACCGTACAGTATGGGGTGCACAGTGGGTCCGCCTCCACGTGGTGCACCCTGGATAACTCTAAATGAACCAGCAAATAATGGAGGTCAAACATTACTTCTCCTGACCAACCAGACGCATATTAGAATCCAAAGACTGTGTGTGTGTGTGTGGGGGGAGGGATATACACTGTGGGGTATACACTGTGGGGTATATAGTGTGGGGTATGCACTGTGAGGCAGAAAAATGCATGTGCAATGTGCATATGAGAGATATTTCTCCGCTATCCCTATATGCATGCTACCAGACATAGTGGTGGGATGTCATAACAATTCTTAGTGCACCTATCATTAACCCCCTCATGCCCAATTACATAGCTGTACGTCATCGGGCGGTTGTTTAAACATGGCAGCCGCTCTTGGCTGATGCGGGCGCCATAGCCGCGTCCGCCAGTAATGTCGATCAAGAACTTTGAACCCCTCAAATGCCGTGGTCAATCGTGAACATGGCATCTGCATGCGCCCAAACAATTTAGTTTTACTTTAGGTTTTGCCTGGACCCCCCGTGTGGCAATCTGAGGAGCCGGAGCCTGTATGCAGCAGTCTGGCTCTTTGTAAATGACACGAGGATGCTGCACAGTATTTCCTTTAGAGCCCTTGCCTGTAATAGGGCTCCATAGGAAAGTAGTAAAATCATCATAGACTCCAATACAAGTGTATTGGAGTCTATGATAATAGCAATCAGATGACTGATTGTTATAGTTCCCTATAGGAACTATCTAAAAGTAAAACATTTAAATCTCCACCCTCCCCCCCCCCCCAAAAAAAAGAAAAACTAAACAAATAAAAAAAATACACATCATGGGATGGCGCAGAAGGAACACCATTTGAAAGGCAGATTTTGCTGGACTGGTTTTTTAACCTCATGTCCCATTTGAAGCCCCCCTGATGTACCCCTACAGTAGAAACTCCAAAAAAGTTACCCCATTTTAGAAACTACGGGATAGGGTGGAAGTTTTGTTGGTACTATTTTAAGGGTACATATGATTTTTGGTTGCTCTATATTACACTTTTTGTGAGGCAAGGTGACAAGAAATAGCTGTTTTGGTACAGTTTTTAATTTTTGTTATTTACAACATTCATCTGACAGGTTAGATCATGTGGTATTTTCATAGAGCAGGTTGTCACGGACCCGACAATACCAAATACTTTTTTGGGTTGTTTGTTTCAGTTTTACATAACAAAGCATTTTTTTTTTTAGGATTCTTAATTGTCTCCACATTCTGAAAGCCATAGTTTTATTTATTTTTTGGGCGTGGGCGACTGTCTTGTGTAGGGGCTATTTTTTTTCAGGATGAGATGATGGTTTGATCTGCACTATTTTGGGATGCGTATGACTTTTTGATCGCTTGCTATTACACTTCTTATGGTATTCACCTGAGGGGTTAGGTCATGGGATATTTTTAGAGAGCAGGTTATTGAGGACGTGGAAATACATAATATGTCTACTTATATTATTTATTTTGTCCCTATTTTTTACCAATTTTTTTACTTTATTTGGGGAAAATGATGTTTGAGATTTTATTTTACTTGAAACTATAAAAAAAAAATTGGGGGGTGAATTTTTGTCACACTTTGGGACTTCAACTTTTGGGGGTCTGATCCCCTTTACAATGCATTCCAATACTTCTCTATTGGAATGCATTGGCTGTATGAGTAATACAGTGTATATTACTCATACAGCTTCCTGTCTGTGAGATCCAGGGGGCTGGATCTCACAGGCTCTTCACTGGAAGGCAGCCCCGATGCCTTCCCTGCAATTGGGTCCCCGTCACAGCAGCACTGATTTCAGCAGGCACCCAGTTCCGATCACCGCCCTCCGTGCGGTGGTGATCAGAACTACACATGACGTACCGGTAAAGGGGTTAAAAACCCGTAAAACTGGGGTGGCATTGCTTTTATTTTGCTATTTTTGTCCATTTTGCATTTTGTTTGGCTTTCCAATACATCACATCCAATATTAAATGGCAGCGTTAGAAAGTACAACTTGTCCCGCAAAAAAACAAGCCCTAATATGGCTATGTGAACAGACAAATAAAAAAGTTATGGCTCTTTGAAGGCATTGAGTGAAAAAAAAGGCTAACAAAAAAACTCTGGCTTTGACAGGGTTAATATGCATTGGAGCTAGATAACATGTGAATTTGTATAAATACATTGAAATAACAAGCATGTCATATGTAATACAGTGCTGAAATGTGGAATTACTTACAGTGATCAGGAGATCTTCGTCGACTTCTTTAAAATTGCTCGAGACCATCACACACAGATAAAAGTTCTTTTTCTGTGTCACTGGGCTCAGGGCAGGGTAAAAAATGGTGCACCGCACCCACAAAACAAAATTGCTGTGGATCGCAGAGTTAATAAGCACTTCTGATAACAGATTATTTCCTATTCTCTCCCTCACAGCAGCAGCATCCTATCCCTACACTAGTAAGAGCAGAGTGACGTGCAGCGGTACATGACTCCAGCTTAAATAGAGGATGGGTCACATGCTGCACACTGGCCAATCACAGCCATGCCATTAGTAGGCATGGCTGTGATGGCTTCTAAGGGCACATGAGTTGAACGCTTGTTGATTGACTGCTCTGCAGCCTTTCAAAAAACACCATTAACTCGCCGAACACCGAACTCGAACCCAAACTTTTACTGAAAAGTTTGGGTTCAGTTCCGGGGTCCAAAAATCCTAATGTTCGGTACGAACCCAAACTTTACAGTTCGGATTCGCTCAACCCTAGCTACAAACATATATTGCTGCTGTCACACACAATAGTCCTTACAAGGTACCAAAAAAATATTAAATTACACTCTCTGCACTCTCTGTCCCTTCCTATGCTCAGCTCTCTCTGACTACAAATGAGCTGAACTTGCGTCATCGGGTGCTATATAGCACACAATGACGTGTTCTGGTCAGCCAATCACTGTAATTACAGTGAGGGCAGTACTCACCTGCACATTTATTAGCTGCGTAGCAGTCAAGAAATGTGTGGGGAGGAGACTCGAGCATTGCGCTCGAGCACATGCGGTACTCGGTCGAGTACCGCCATGTGTCGAGCGTCGAGCATGCTCGATCATCACTAATAAATAATTCATATATGTTACCTACCTAATTCATGAAAAGCTACCTAGAATATTATAACCTACTGTATATTATGTATATTCTAATCATTTAATATTCTAAGGAAATATATTACTTAGGGCATTATAATATCCTAATATATATTCTAATAGTTTCACATATTCTAGGGACTCATTTAACGCCATGGGTGTAAGAGAATTTAAATTAAATATCCAATATATTTCCTTCCTGCATTGCTGTTGATAGGATTTGCATATCCATTCCAGCGGGGGCTACTCTTAAAAGGGCTGGATCGCCATTATGGACTGTTGCAAAATGTCTAGACACATTGTGTTTAAAATAACAATTGCCAGTTTGTTAGCTGTATGTTGATAGCCTTAAAAAAAAAACATGGAACCTAAATTTTACAGCAGAATGTAACACTAGTGAAGCTGTATTTCTTGATTTATACCTTCCAGCATCAGGAAATCAAATATTGACAAGAACACACTTTAAAAGTCTAGACGCCAATAGTTATTTGGATTTCAACAGTTGTCATCATTTGTGGAAATAAAATATTCCTTATGGCCAAATAAGAAGAATCAGGAGGATTTGTACAGATCACAAGATTATGAGAGAGGAAGTCACACTCCTAGGGTCTATAAGAGAAGGGATGCCCAAAAAAATTATAATTATGTACTCTATAAAACAAGTTTTGGGGTAAAATCAAAGTGACTGTCTAAAACCATGCCTACGAGGGTGCGTGTCTTGACTATAGCAGCGTGAAGTTGCACTTGCTGTGAGCTCCCGCCACGAGACGAACGCAACAAGCTCCTTACTCACCAGCGGTCCCCCATGGTGCATAAAACAAACGCTACGGCGCCATCGCTTGATCCCCATCCCCTCCACCCACACAGATCAGTGGAAAGGGACATGCAACGTGACCCGAACAGGGAGAGGGAAGCAATGCCACCAGATGAGGGAGGCCAGTTACTGGCGCAAGGCGCCACGTGGCGACCGCCATCTTACTCCCTAGCTATGGAGTCTCTACCCTCCAAACAGCAGTCTCCCCATGACCCAGCGGCGTCTGCAATACTCTCAGCAATTGAGGGATCTTGGGACTGGAGGGAGCATGTGAAAAAACTGCCAACTAGGCAGGAGATGGAGCAATTTATAGTGAGCTTGGAAAATTCTTATAAACAAGAGCTACATATAATCTCCAACAACATGCAAATCGTGGAGGAAAGAGTCGGCGCTGTAGTCTCTCAAGAAGAAATGTCGGCCAGAATAGACAACATAGAGGGCAAAGGAGACATCAGAGAGCAACATATCAGTCAGCTATATCGGCTCCAAGAAGATACTGAAAACAGGAGCAGAAAAAACAACATAAGGATCAGAGGGCTCCCAGAGTCTATGCCTACAGCAGATTTGATTCACATTTTACAGGACTTTTTCAAGAAAATCCTGGTCCGTTACTGATGACCTCAAAATAGATAGGGTGCACAGGGCTCTGGCGCCTCCTAACCCTGACCCTTCTAAGCCTAGGGACATTATATGTCGCTTGCACTACTATACGGTCAAAGAGGAAATCATGCGGAAGACGCGGAATCAACCAACCATTGAATTCAGAAACGCTCACATCTCTTTACTGCAAAATTTATCCCGCTCGACTCTGCAACAGCATAGAGCTCTGCAACCTCTGTTGGAATGTCTAAAGGAATAGTATTGATCACGAATATTCAAATTTTTATCGCGAATATAGGTACTTCGAAAATTTGCTAATATTTCGAATATAGTGTTATATATTCGTAATTTTGAATATTCTATTTTTTTTTTTATCAGTACACATGATCCCTCCCTGCTTCTAGCTTGTGGGCCAATGAGAAGGCTGCAGTATATTTGACTTTAGGAGTAGTGTTGTTTGCGAATTTTCGTAATACTAATTTTTTATTGCAAATTTTTCAACTTAAAACTATTAGACAAAGAAAATTATAGCACTATTAGCTATATTGCTCTATATTCGATTTTTTTTTTATATTCGCTATATTACTATAACTTCGTTTTTTTTGACTATTTGGAATATTCTAAAACAAGAATATATAGCAATATAGCGAATATTTGAAAAAAAAGAATATAGAGCAATTTAGCTAATATAGTGCTATAATCTTCTTTGTCTAATAGTTGTAATTTTTTTCTCATCTGAAGTTCAGATTGGAAAAAAATTACAACTATAAAAAACAGATTATAGCACTATATAAGCTAAATTCTTCTATATTCATTTTTTTGAATATTCTATTGCTATAAACTCTTGTTTTAGTATATTACATATGTGCGTGAAAAATCCCAGTAACTGAGCAGATTGTGAAATACTCAGACCGGCCCGTCTGGCACCAACAACCATGACACGCTCAAAATTGCTTAAATCACCTTTCTTTCCCATTCTGATATTCAGTTTAGAGTTCAGGAGATTGTCTTGACCAGGACCACAACCCTACATGCATTGAAGCAACTGCCATGTGATTGGTTGACTAGATAATCGCATTAATGAGTAATAGAACAGGTGTTCCTAATAATTCTTTAGGTGAGTGTATATGTATGTGTCTACCTATTGAATCACTGATCATATCATTATTAGAGTTGAGCGGACACCTGGATGTTGGGGTTCGGCCGAACTTCACAAAAAAGTTTATGGTCGGGACCCGAACTTGACCCCGAACAGAAACTCCATAGAAGTCAATGGGGACCCGAACTTTTGAGCACTAAAATGGCTGTAAAAATGTCATGGAAAGGTCTAGAGGGCTGCAAATGGCATCAAAATGTGGTTAACAGCATGGCAAGTTAGGATAGGGAAATGACTTTAAATAACATAAAATATGTAAAAATAAAAAATTATAATCTTGATCTAGGAGGACGAGGTCCATATGGAGTAGGAGGTTGAGGAGGTGGTGGATGTGGCGGTGTAGGTGGAAGCGGCAGTGGAGGAGAAGGAGGAGGTAGCCTACACTGCTTTTGGTTTTAAAATGTATTTATAAAATTAGGGTACACCCCAAAACATTGAGAAATATAACCTGTGATAACCCCCTCCAGTCATGCTAAACACACGTTCAGACAATACATTGGCTGCAGGGCAGGCCAGCACCTCCAAGGGGTAAAGGGCAAGCTCAGGCCATGTGCCCAATTTGGAGACCCAGAAGTTGCAGGGGCTGACCCCTGTCAGTCAGTTCGTTTAGGCGTGTGCACACTTACTGCCCCACCATGTCGCACGTCCCCATGATGTTCACGATCCAATTTGATATCTGCTCTATCAACTTTCGATGTTCTTTTATACGCCTACCATGGTGATCACGGGTGGCGGGGAATCAAGGTTCCAAGCCAGAGAGGGAGCGTGAGAAAGAGAGACCACATCCAAGGCAGGATTGATTTTTTCAAATTTAAAATTATAGAGTTAAAATATGGGAGAAATCATTAAAGCATAAGGCTGCGTTCACACGGGCGAGATTTCCGCGCGGGTGCAATGCAGTAGGTGAACGCATTGCACCTGCACTGAATCCTGACCCATTCATTTCAATGGGGCTGTGCACATGAGCATTTTTTTTCATGCATCACTTCTGCAATGCTTTAAAATCGCAGCATGTTCTATATTCTGCGTTTTTCACGCAGCCCTGGCTCCATAGAAGTGAATGGGGCTGCGTTAATAACGCATTGCATCTGCAAGCAAGTGCGGATGCAATGCGTTTTTCACTAATGGTTGCTAGGAGATGTTGTTTGTAAACCTTCAGTTTTTTATCACGCGCGTGAAAAACGCATCAAAACGCATTGCACCCGTGCGGAAAAAACTGAACAACTAAACGCAATTGCAGCCAAAACTGACTGAACTTGCTTGCAAAATGGTGCGAGTTTAACTGAACGCACCCTGAACGCATCCGGACCTAATCTGTCACGCTCGTGTGAACTCAGCCTAAAAGTGTGACAACTTTTCAAAGTTTAAGGATTGAATGAAAGGATGTGGTGCGCATTAATTACTGAATAATTTATTACATTTTATTCCCTGTTACCTATGCATAGCAGGTGTTTATTGACGTTTAAAATTGTATAATGTCAACCCAAGAATGTAACAGAAATTATTGAAATTTATTAGGCTGTCAACTCGGTAGAGGAGGGGGTATATTACACCCAAAAATTGGTGAATTTCACCAGAAAATGTAACAGACAATTTTTTTTTCCGGTCTACTAGGTAAAGGAGTGGTACATCACACCAAAAAATTTGTGAATTTTACCAGAATATATAACTGACAAATTATTATACCTGTCCACTAGGTATAGCAGAGGTACCATACACCCAAAAATTTGTTCATTTCACCAGAAAATGTAACTGACAATTTTTTTTTTTTTTTTTGCTGCTCCACTAGGTATAGCAGTGGTACTATACACACCAAAATAGGTGAATTTGACCCTAAAATGTAAATGACAATTTTTTTTTCTAAACCGGCCTACTAGGTATAGGAGTGGTACTATACACTCAAAAATTGGTGAATTTCACCCAAAAATGTTAATGACAATATATATATATATATATATATATATATATATTATTATTTTTTGAAACGGCTGTCACGCTGGACAGGATACAAGATACAACAGAAATCCACAAACAAGTGTCTAGGCCAGAAGCTGGGGATAAAGATCACCTCCTTACAAATCCCTACCAGCTCTCCCTAGACTTCTGTGCCCACGTTCAGACCCTGAGGATGGTAATAAACGTGCCCCCGTGCCTAAGGCTAAACATTACCTAAGATGGTGACAGGGGGAAAGAGACAGCTTGCTTCCTCAGACCTGGAGGAGGCAGGCGTCTCTCTAACAGCCTAGACAGAACACACACAAGAAAACAAAATCAACTTATCTTGTCACAGAGCAGATACAGCAAATCTTTCTTTCTTTCTTTCCTTCCTCTGAGAAAGATAGAAGCTATAACCCGCACAGGACACTGGGAAGGGGCGCAATTTAAACTCATACAAACGAATCCACCCAGTGCAACTGAAGGGAGGCAGATACAGCTCAACTCCAAAACAAAAACAAAAAACTACACACGTGCTGCTAACTTGGCAAACCTCCGCACATAACCTGAGCAGGGCATGACAACGGCCTACTAGTTATAGCAGTGGACACTACTATGTAAATGACAAAGTAGTGAATGATCTAAAATAAAATACGTATAAATAAAATAAAATAAAATTATTTATGAGGTGGAGTTCCATATGGAGTAGGAGTTTAAGGAGGTGGTGGATGTAGCGGTGTAGGTGGAAGTGGCGGTGGAGGAGGATGAGGTAGCCAACACAGGTTTTTGGTTTTAATTTTATTTAAAAAAATTAGGGTACACTCTTAAAGAGTGTGAAATATCCAAAATACAAGAATGAGCAATTGCACTGCAGTATAACAATGGCTGCTTAGTTCCGGAGACATGTCTATTTTGCACAAGGTACGGACAAGTCCTGAGGGATCCATGCCTGATTCATTTTAATGAACATGAGCTTGTCCACATTGGCTGTGGACAGGCGGCTGCGCTTGTCTGTGATGATGCCCCCTGCAGTGCTAAACACACGTTCAGATAATTCACTGGCTGCAGGGCAGGCCAGCACCGCCATGTGCCCAATTTGGAGACCCAGAAGTTGAAGGGGGCAGACCTGTCATTCAGTATGTGTAGGCGTGTGCACACATACTGCTCGACCATGTTGGTGAAATGCTGCCTCCTGCTAAGACGTTCCATATCAGCTGGAGGTGCTGGTTGTTGTGGCGTGCTGACAAAGCTTTTCCACACTTCGGCCATGCTAACCCTGCCTCTGAGGTGCTGGCGGTGCCCCAGCTGCCTTCACCTTGTGCTTCCACTGTGCCCCCGCTGTAAGGTCGGACTGCCACCAGCAGCGCGTCTACCAGTGTGTGCTTGTACTCACACATCTTACGATCACACTCCAGTGAGGGAATTAAGGACGGTACGTTGTCCTTGTAACGGGGAACCAGCAGCGTGGCCACCCAGTAATCAGCACAAGTTAGAATGTGGGCAACTCAGCGGTCGTTGTGGAGACACTGCAGCATGTAATCGCTCATGTGTGCCAGGCTGCTCAGAGGCATGAAAAGCTGTCCTCTGTGGGAGGTGTATCCTCTGTGTCCTTTGTATCCCCCCATCCACGCACCAGTGATGGCCATGAGCTGGTCTGGGTGCCACCCTGCTGTAAACATGGTTCCTTCTCCTCCATCTCCTAATTCTCCACCCTGTCATCCTCCAGAACTGTGCCCTTGCTGGACATTTGTGTACCTTGGGTTTGTGGGTGCAGGAACCCACCCTTGGAACCACTTGGGAATGACTAGACGGAAACCCTATGAAATGATCCCTCTTCCTCCTCCTGTGCCACATCCTCTTCCATCATAACCAGGAGCGTTTTTTTAAGGAGGCATAGAAGTGGGATAGTAACGCTGAGAATTGCATTATCGGCACTAGCCATGTTGGTGGAGTACTCAAAACAGCGCAACAAGGAACACAGGTCTCGCATGGAGGCCCAGTCATTGGTGGTGAAGTGGTGCTTTTCTGCCAAGTGATTCACCCGTGCGTGCTGCAGCTGAAACTCCACTATCGCCTGCTGCTGCTCGCATAGTCTGGCCAGCATGTGCAAGGTGGAGTTCCACCTTCTGGGCATGTCACATATGAGGCGGTGAGCGGGAAGGCCAAAGTTAAGCTGCAGCGCTGACAGGTGACCCGCACTTTATGCAGCAGCTCTCACATATCAGGGTAATTTTTAAGGAATCTCTGCACCACCAAATTCAGCACATGCACCAGGCAAGGGATGTGCGTCAAACCGGCTAGTCCCAGAGCTGCTACGAGATTTCGTCCATTATCGCACACCACCAGGCCGGGCTTGAGGCTGACTGGCACAAACCACTCATCAGTCTGTCGTTCAAGGCCCGTCCACAGCTCCTGCGCGGTGTGGGGTTTGTCCCCCAAACAGATACGTTTTAAAACTGCCTGTCGTTTACCCCTGGCTGTGCTGAAGGTGTTACTCTGACCAGATGAGTAGCTGGTAGAGGAGGAGGAAGCAACAGGAGGCAAACTGAAGTGCCCTGCAATCCTCGGTGGTGGAAGGACATGCACCAAACTGCTATCCGCCTCAGGCCCAGCCACTACTGCATTTACCCAGTGTGCTGTTATGGAGATATAACGGCCCTGACCGTGATTATTGGTCAATGTATCCGTAGTCAGGTGCACCTTGCCACAGATGGAGTTGCGCAGTGCACACCTGATTTTGTCCCCTACTTGGTTGTGCAGGGAAGGGATGGCTCGCCTTGAAAAGTAGTGGCGGCTGGGCACGACATACTGTGGGACAGCCACCGCCATAAGGCCTTTAAAACTATCCGTCTCCACCAGACGGAATGACAACATTTAAAAAGCCAGTAATTTAGAAATGCTGGCATTCAGGGCTAGGGATCGCGGGTGGGTAGAGGGGCACTTCCTCTTCCTCTCCAGTGTTTAGGAGATGGAGAGCTGAACGCTTCTGTGGGACATTGTGGAGATGCTTGGTGACCCAGGTGTTGGTGTTGCTGGCAGATCCTCTGTATGCGAGGTGGCAGGTGGCACTGTCACTCCAGAAGCGGATGAAGAGGCCGAGACTGCAGCAGAAGAGGAAGCAGGAGGAGCCAGAGACCTTTCTTGGTTTTTGAGGTGTCTACTCCAGTCCACTGCGGCTCGTGCTTTGCACTTAAATGCCTGGTCATGCAGGTTGTGCTAAGGTTGAGAACATAGCCGGCTTCAGTAACTCTGCTGGCCAAACACCTCCCACGGCGGCCCCCTTACAGTTCGCCCCATAACACCCTCTCTCCTGCTACATTTGATACATCTATAATGCCGCTCCACAAGGCGACCACAATGCGTTCCAGCGTGGAACGCAAACAACTTCCGGTTTTGAAAAAAGCGCAGCTGGACACTCCCCCTCCCAGCTGACATCACTGAACAACCAAAAACGCCCTCTACCACACAGGGGCGGTCCCCCAATGCATTTTTGGCGCGTTTTTTCCAGTTTTTTGGCGCCTTTTAGCCAATTAGTGGCCATTTTAATAACTATCTTAACAAGACCATAAGGGTATAAATACCTGTGAACAAACACAGAGACATTATTGCTCCTGATGAAGGGACGTGCCTGTCCCGAAACGTGTTGAGCCGGATTTTTATACATGCAATAAAGACGTTTGAAAAGAAGCACCCGTGTGTTTGGCTGCCTTCATCCGTTAAAACTCTAGAAGTGATCCAGGCTGGGGGGGTATTTGGTTTACAGGTGTATTATGCTTATCCTGGTAAACCGCCCCCCTCGTGAAGTGAGTAAAACTTACCCATGATACCACAATATTTTAATATATATGTCGGTATATACATGTTTATATATTTTTTAACACAAAAAAACCTTTTACCCATCATTATATCCTACTGTACCACATCACACTGTGTATGATGCTGCAGAATACGGCCTCTTAGGCAATAGAGACTTTATGCAGTGATCCCACTTTTATGTACAACCTTTTTATCCTTTTATTCTCTCAGCAGATTTTATATGTGTGTACTATCACTTGTGTTTTGTATGCTGATATTATTTATTTTATTCACATACGTGTATATACAATTTTTTTCTCATACACTTGACATCACTATACACAACTATACCGTCCCCACCTTTACAAACAAAACAAACGGAAAGCTATTACACACTTAAGCAGCCCAACTCAAATCCACCATTCCCAACATCCACCACTATTGGCGCCCACAAGCACATGTGACAACTTGCCTAAATTCAATGCCGCCTACAAATTGCTTCCGTTGTCACACACCACTTTGCCGATCTCCAGTTGGTGCGGGGTCAGTCACTGATCCACCTGTGCATTCAGGGCGGACAGGAGTGCTGGTCCGGTGTGGCTCTCTGCTTTCAGGCAAGTCAACCCCAAGACAGCGTGACACTGTCGTATCCGGTATGTGGAATAGCCCCTTGGGAGCTAGGGGGATTCAGTAGATGTGCAGCCAGACGCCGCAGCAGAAGAGGACTCAGCCGAGGAGGTTATCGAAGAGGATGGAGAAGGAGTAGAGGAGGTGGCAGTAGGCCTGCCTGCAAGTCGTGGCGGTGTCACCAACTCCTCTGCATAGCCACGCATTCCATGCTTGGCAGCCGTCAGCAGGTTGACCCAATACGCAGTGTGGGTGATATACCTGCCCTGACCGTGCTTTGCAAACCAGGTATCAGTGGTCAGATGGACCCTTGCCCCAACACTAAATGCCAGAGACGCCATGACTTCCTTTTCAATCACTGAGTAGAGGTTTGGGATTGCCTATTTTGAAAAAAAAAATTGTCCGGGTACCTTCCACTGTGGTGTCCCAATAGCGAAAAATTTTTTTGAAGGCCTCAGACTCCACCAGCTGGTATGGTAAAAGCTGGTGGGCTAAGAGTTCCATCAAGCCAGCTCTCAGACGCCGGGCAAGGGGGTGACTCTGTAACATTGGCTTCTTACACTCAAACATTTCCTTGACAGACACCTGACTGTGGGCAGATGAGATGGAACTGCTGAAGGTGAGAGGCGGAGTGGCTGGTGGTTGAGAGGCGGCAAGAAGGACAGCAGTGGTTGACGTGGCTGAAGATGCTGGACCAGGAGGAGGATGGTGGCTTTGAGTTTGTGTGCTGCTTGTACTCATGTATTGATCCCATTGGCGTTTGTGATGTGAAATCATGTGCCTTCGCAAAGCAGTTGTACCGAGGTGGGTGTCGGACCTCCCACGACTCAGTTTCTTTTGGCACAGGTTGCAAATTGCACAAATTTATCAGAGGCAGACACACACAAAAAATGCCACACTGCTGAGCTTTGCAATGACGGCATTCTGATGGTGGCAACAGCATGCGTTGATTGGCATGCTGTCTGGCTGACCCCGGGTGCTGATACATGCTGTCTGACTGTACCACTAGCTACTTGCGACGACCTCCCCCTGCTTCCAACTTGTCTCCTCCTTCTCTCTGTCTCCCCTACTGAACTTTCCCCCTCTTCTTCTTCTCTTCGAGCAGTCACCCACGTCGCATCCACGGACACATCGTCATCATCAACCACTTCACTTGTATCTGACACCTCAGCAGAGGAAGCAGCAGCGGGTACAACATCATCATCATCATCACACTGTGCATCCATGTGTGTAATGCTGCCTGACTGAGACATATCCCTGTTATCTAGATCCTCTGGCAATAATGGTTGCGCATCACTAATTTCATCCAACTGATGTGTAAATAACTCCTCTGACGGATCAAGTGAAGCAGCTGTGGTGGCTGTGGTGGTAGTGGTGGTGGTGGCGGCGGGCGGGAAAGTGGTAACTTGAGAGCAGGTGACCAAAGCTGAGCTGGAGGAGGATGGTGCGTCAAGGTTCTTAGCGGAAGCTGTTGAAGATTGGATGTCCTGTGTAAGCCAGTCAACTATGTTCTCAGAATTTTTCGGGTTCAGAGCCTCTGAACACTGGGCATTATTCCAGGGCCAGTGGAAGTCACAGCACCAAGACCACGATGGCCCATGCGGGGTGGCCTGACTCTGCCTGTCATTTTTTTTTTTTTATAAGTGGTAGGTACTATGCGTGCAAGGTACTGTGCCACACTATATAAGTGCAAGGTATTGTGAGTGACACCCTGTAACGGTATGAGTGGTGGCCTACCCAGTGGCCACAGTACAGTCTGTGGGCCAGACACACACTGGCTTGCAACTGCAATTATATCACAGAGAAATAATACATTGAAATTTTTTTTTTTGCAAGTTATTGTGACACCCTGTATGAATGGTGTGCACACAGTACAGTCTGTGGGCCAGCCAGTCATTCACTGGCTTGCAACTGCGATTATATCACAGAGAAATAATACATTGAATTTTTTTTCATCTGAAAGGTATTGTGATTTGTGAGTGACACCCTGTAATGGTATGAGTGGTGGCCTAGCCAGTGGCCACAGTACAGTCTGTGGGCCAGACACTCACTGGCTTGCAACTGCGATTATATCACAGAGAAATAATAAATAGATTTTTTTTATCTGCAAGGTATTGAGTGACAACCTGTAACATTATGAGTGGTGGCCTAGCCAGTGGCCACAGTACAGTATGTGGGCCAGACACTCACTGGCTTGCAACTGTGATAATATTACTGAGAAATAATACATTAAAAAAAAAAATATTTGCAATATATTGTCTGTGACACCCTGTATGAATGATGTGCACACAGTACAGTCTGTGGGCCAGACAGTCACTCACTGGCTTGCAACTGCAATTATATCACAGAGAAATAATAAAAGAAATTATCTGCAAGGTATTGTGATTTGTAAGCGACACCCTGTAACAGTATGAGTGGTGGCCTAACCAGTGGCCATAGTACAGTCTGTGGGCCAGACACTCACTGGATTGCAACTGCGATTATATCACAGAGAAATAATAAATTGATTTTTTTTTATCAGCAAGATATTGTGACACCCTGTATGAATGGTGTGCACACAGTACAGTCTGTGGGCCAGACAGTCACTCACTGGCTTGCAACTGCGATTATATCACAGAGAAATAATAAATTTAATGTTTTTTTATTTGCAATATATTGTCTGTGACACCCTGTATGAATGATGTGCACACAGTAAAGTCTGTGGGCCAGACAGTCACTCACTGGCTTGCAACTGCGATTATATCACAAAGAAAAAATAAATTTACTTTTTTTAATCTGCAAGGTATTGTGATTTGTGAGTGACACCCTGTAACGGTATGAGTGGTGGCCTAGCCAGTGGCCACAGTACAGTCCGAGGGCCAGACAGTCACTCAATGGCTTGCAACTGCGATTATATCACAGAGACTAAATAATTTGAATTTTTTTATCTGTAAGGAATTGTGAGTGATAGCCTGTAACGGTATGAGTGGTGGCCTAGCCAGTGGCCACAGTACAGTCTGTGGGCCAGACACACACTGGCTTGCAACTGCGATTATATCACAGATAAATAATAAATTGATCTTTTTTTTTTTAATCTGCAAGGTATTGTGATTTGTGAGTGACACCCAGTAACGGTATGAGTGGTGGCCTAGCCAGTGGCCACAGTACAGTCTGTGGGCCAGACACTCACTGGCTTGCAACTGCGATTATATCACAGAGAAATAATAGATTTAACTTTTTTTGTCTGCATGGTATTGTCTGTGACACCCTGTATGAATGGTGTACACACAGTACAGTCTGTGGGCCAGACAGTCACTCACTGGCTTGCAACTGCGATTATATCACAGAGAAATAATAAATTGAATGTTTTTTTATTTGCAAGATATTGTCTGTGACACCCTGTATGAATGGTGTGCACACAGTAAAGTCTGTGGGCCAGAAAGTCACTCACTGGCTTGCAACCGCGATTATATTACATAGAAATAATAAATGTAATTATTTTTTATCTGCTAGGTATTGTGATTTGTGAGTGACATCCTCTAACGGTATGAGTGGTGGCCTAGCCAGGGCCACAGTACAGTCTTATATCACAGAGAAATAATAAATATAATTTTTTTATCTGCAAGGTATTGTGAATGACACCCTGTAACGGTATGAGTGGTGGCCTAGCCAGTGGCCACAGTACAGTCTGTGGGCCAGACAATCACTGGCTTGCAACTGCGATTATTTAACAGATAAATAATAGATTTAACTTTTTTTATCTGCAAGGTATTGTCTGTGACACCCTGTATGAATGGTGTGCACACAGTACAATCTGTGGGCCAGACAGTCACTCACTGGCTTGTAACTGCGATTATATCACAGAGAAATAATACATTTTTTTATCTGCAAGGTATTGTGATTTGTGAGTGACACCCTGTAACGGTATGAGTGGTGGCCTAGCCAGTGGCCACAGTACAGTCTGTGAGCCAGACACTTACTGGCTTGCAACTGTGATTTTATCACAGAGAAATAATAGATAGAATTTTTTTATCTGCAAGGTATTGTTTGTGACACCCTGTATGAATGGTTTGCACACAGTACAGTCTGTGGGCCAGACAGTCACTCACTGGCTTGCAACTGCGATTATATCACAGAGAAATAATACATAGACTTTTTTTTATCTGCAAGGTATTGTGATTTGTGAGTGACACCCTGTAACGGTATGAGTGGTGGTCTAGCCAGTGGCCACAGTACAGTCTGTGGGCCAGCCTCTCACTGTCTGGCAACTGCGATTATCAATAAAAAAAAAAAAAATTGACTTTTTTTATCTGCAAGGTGCTGTCTGTTACACCCTGTATGAATGGTGTGCACACAGTACTTTCTGTGAGCCTGCTGCTTTTCTCACACGGGCAGGCGACTGCAATATATATATATATATAGTAAGGCTGTTACCAGCCTGCATTTGTGGGAGGGGCGTCTGGCTACTTATTTCCTCAGCTACCGTTCAGCCAGGCGCCCGATCCTCACGCATTACTGCGGTATCGCGCTCCTTCCCCTCCGACCCGAGTCCTTCCTTTCGGTTCCTGCGCTCACGCGACGTCGACGTCTGGACTACCATTCGCCAGCCTTCCAGGTAATCGAGGCACAGCTGGCTCCGCTCTAGCTGTGCCTCACGCCTGGTCTCTAGCCCCCTTGTGGTACAAGTTAGATGCCGCTCTCCCGCAGCTAGTTCCGCTCGCATGCATACAAGCGGCTGGGTTGGGGAGCGGCATCCTGGTTAGGTTTTTGCCGGTCACATGCCGCACAAATTGGGGGTGCATAAATAAGATCCACTGTTGGTAGGCAGTTTGTGCATTCATTTTCGCCACCTATGCACTCACTTAGATCTTAGTTTTACTACAAGTTTTCGCAGCATAAGGGGCATTGGCAATATTCTGGTTCTGTGATACAGGCAGCGCTCCCGTTTTCAGGGGGGCGCAGTTTCTTTTGTGCCCTCTGCCAGCTTGCTTTGGGGCCCTGCGCATCGATCCAAGGTATCGCCTAGGGTTTCCTTTGCGGGCTCTCACCAGTTTATTTATGGGCTACAGCACCCATCCTTGACCCATGTGCTCATTTAAACGCGTTCACAATACATAGGTCACAAAAAAAAAAAAAAAAGGGGGGGGGGGGACACTCATCAACAGTTAGTCTGCCTATTTCTCTGCCAGCATCACAATACCAGAATTTACAATTTACGTGATGTTGGTGATTTCACTTTACTGCTTAATTTAGCGGTTTCTGTGTTCTGTCTCACTCTGCTTCTGTCACCGGGCCCACCCGTATTGTCGGGGTCTTCTGGATCACCCGGGGTCTCAGGCCTTCTAATCCACCCAGGGTGTCAACGTTCCTGGATCGCCCAGGTTGTTCATGTTCCTGGATTGCCCAGGTTGTCAATGTTCCTGGATCGCCCAGGTTGTCAATGTTCCTGGATCGCCCAGGTTGTCAATGTTCCTGGATCGCCCAGGTTGTCAATGTTCCTGGATCGCCCAGGTTCTCAATGTTCCTGGATCGCCCAGGTTGTCAATGTTCCTGGATCGCCCAGGTTGTCAATGTTCCTGGATCGCCCAGGTTGTCAATGTTCCTGGATCGCCCAGGTTGTCAATGTTCCTGGATCGCCCAGGTTGTCAATGTTCCTGGATCGCCCAGGTTGTCAATGTCCCTGGATCGCCCAGGTTGTCAATGTCCCTGGATCGCCCAGGTTGTCAATGTTCCTGGATCGCCCAGGTTGTCAATGTCCCTGGATCGCCCAGGTTGTCAATGTTCTTGGATCGCCCAGGTTGTCAATGTTCCTGGATCGCCCAGGTTGTCAATGTTCCTGGATCGCCCAGGTGGTCAATGTTCCTGGATCGCCCAGGTTGTCAATGTTCCTGGATCGCCCAGGTTGTTAATGTCCCTGGATCGCCCAGGTTGTCAATGTTCCTGGATCAGCCAGGGTGTCTGTCTTTGTTTACCCAGGGTTATTACATCTGTTCTGATGTCGTGTGTTCCTTCCTTTAGATTGGGCAGTAGTTATTTTCCTTCTTCTCCTTCGTTTCATATAGGAATTCCGAGGGGCTCCTAGGTAAGTCGGTTTAGAGATGGTCACTGGGGCGGGGTTAACCGTTAGTTTCGATACTCAAGTCTGTTCTTTTTCATTAGTTCCAACTTAAACGATTGAGGTTTTGGAGCCGTGCTTCCAAATCCGTTCGTATCCCATCAGGTAGGTTCATTCGTTGGTCACTTTCACACGCCTTTAGTCTCTCACATTCTTCCGGCCGCTCTCCCTGCATCCGTCTGTGCTTCTTTTCCGTTATTATAGGTAGACATAAATTCTTTCTTTTTTTTTGTTTTAGTTTTTTTCCCTCAGGTCAAACATGTCTCACATGTCTGATATGGATGACAACCTCTCCATGCCAGGAACTTCCATCTCGGGGCACAACAGCAGCACATCCTTAAGAAATTGGACAGTGCCAAAGTTGATTGCCGAGCTTAATCGCAGGGGGATTTGGCATCCCGCGTCTGCCCGCAAGGCCGAATTATATCGTCTCCTGATGACCACTCCGGGTTTGACAGCTGAGCAGTCCAATATCGACTCCATCCAGCTGGCACTGGCTCAGATCCAGTCTTCCATCATCGGACTCGCTAGCTCAGTCACGGACATTCAGACTAGGGTAGCGGTCTTGGAGACCAGGCCAACAGCCTCGCCGCAATATCCTTGTTCGGCAGTCATTTCTTCCATTCCTCAGGACGTTGCAGGTAGGCCTTCTGCCACCCCCCAAATTGCTCCTTCCCACTTTGTTCCGGAGCATATCAAGAAGGATATCCTGGCAGGCAAGGATGTAACTTTGGCGTCCATTCTGATTGCCTCCCAGGATATTTCTGAGAACCGAGTCATTAACTGCGGAGAGGTTTCTGTGGTTTTGAAGGCCAAGGATGCTCGGCTAAATAGGAAGTTGTCTGTTTCCGAGTTTGTTCTGGCCTTCAGCCTCTACAGGGACGTGGTGTGCTCCGCTCAGCCTAATCGCAGGGAAGAGTTGGACACCTACTTGTACCGGATTACGGCATTTTACGACTACCATAGTTCGTTTTCTGCCGAAGCCGCCGCTGCCCTGAACCAATTTCAGTTCATGTCAAACTGGCCAGACTTGGACATGGAGTTGTTCTGCCGACACTTTGCGGGTCTGAAGGCTCCTCTGTGTGCCATCTGCCAATACATTTTCCATTCTACTGAATGGTGCCCTAATCCAGTGCAAGATCCGCAGTCAGCACCCACGCCAGGTCCTTCCGGGTCCTCCAGGTCTTCCTCTTCTTTAGATAAGCTGGGCAGGCCAATTGTGTACCTCGGTAGTAGTCAGGTGTGTAATAATTTCAATGCCAAGGGCTGCGCCTTCAATGCTTGCCGAGCGCTTCACATTTGCTCTCTTTGTTTTCGGGTCCACCCCCGTCCTTTCTGTCCCAGGAAGACAGCCAGGGACTCCTGACTAGCCGGACTCAATTTGGAGTTACTGGCTGCGCTTCTGCAGGGCCACCCTGACCGTCCCTTCGTCGCCTTCTTGTTGGATGGGTGCAGAGAAGGGTTCCACACCGGTCTTGTCATGCTCCTCCAGGGCTGCTGGGTGGGTCCCAATCTGCTTTCCGCTTCCAGTGACCCTGAGGCGGTGACCACCCTCATTCAGGCAGAAGTCGACAAGGGGTTCGTCATTGGTCCCTTTCTAAAGATTCCGTTCCAGTCATGGCGTATTAATCCTATTGGCCTTGTCACAAAACTATCTTCCAATAAAAAGCGTCTCATCTATGACCTCTCCGCGCCTCATATGTCCTCCATCCCCAGTCTCAACTCACTCATCCCCTCTGAGGAATATTCTATGCAGTATTCTTCAGTTGATGAGGCCATTCAGTATATTCTACAAGCAGGTGTCGGGGCTTGGCTGGCCAAGGTAGATATCGCCGATGCTTTCAAGCTGCTTCCAATACATTCGCAGCTTTGGAAGTACTATGGCATCAAGTGGGCAGATGAATTCTACTTTGCCAACCGGCTTACTTTTGGGTCCAAGAGCAGCCCTTGGCTTTTTTAACAACTTGCCAAGGCCCTGCATTGGATTCTCATCCATCACAGTGGGTTATCCATGGTCGTCCACTACTTGGACGACTTTCTTCTCATTGAAAGGCCCAGTCAGGCCCCGTCCATTCCCCATACACTCCTGGACATTTTTTCCCGTCTTCAGGTTCCTGTGGCTACGGCCAAGACTGAGGGTCCGGCTACCAAGGTCACCTTCCTGGGCATCATATTAGATACCGTCAAGATGGAGGCTAGCCTCCCCAGCGAGAAGTTGCTTAGGATCCGCTCAGCTATTTCCCAGGCGGTTCAGTCTCACTCTCTGACCAAGGTGGAGCTTCAATCCTTGCTGGGGATGCTTAACTTCGCCGCCAGAATTATGCCTCAAGGCAGGGCCTTCCTTTCCAGGTTGTTATGTCTCCTGCCCTCTGCCCCAGAGCAGGATTCCGTCGTCCATCTGGACAGCCAGGCCATTGCAGACCTTGTCATGTGGAACACTTTTCTCTCTGACTGGAATGGCATTTCTTTGTTCATTCCGCAGTGGGATTCTTCTTCCCACATGGTTTTCTCCGACGCCGCTGGTCCCTCCGGGTTCGCCGCCATTTTCAGGTCTCATTGGCTGGCTGCCGGACAGCCGCCAGAATTAGCCTCAGACTCAGCAGCTCAGCAGCAAATCCTCCCCCCTTCTGGAACTGTATCCCGTCGTGGCAGCAGCCCAGGTTTGGGGTCACCATTGGTCTAACACTTCTGTGACGTTCGTTACGGATAGTCAGACCTTGGTGGACATTGTCAACAAGGGCAGGGCCCAGTCCTCCAGGATCATGGCCTTGTTCGCAAGTTAGTTTGGTTATCCCTCCACCACAATTTCCACATGCGTTGCGTCCACATTTCAGGCGAACAGAATAGGGCCGCGGACGCTCTTTCCCGTTCTAATTTTGTGATTTTTTTTCCAGGAAATGCCTGACGCGGATCAGTCAGGCACGCCCGTGCCCCAATTCAGCACTCTCATTCTGGATTAGATTTGCTCATAGACGAGGCCAAGGGTCTGGTTGCAAAATCATTGTCGCACAATACGGCAAGGAATTATCAGGCTGGCTTAAGAGCTTTTGACAAATTTTCCAAGAGTCATCCGAGGGGTCAACACTCCGAAACCTCCTACATCATGGCCTTATTGGCCTATTGTCACTCACATCTATCTCTGTCATATAGTACCATCAGACTTTATTTAGCGGACTACAACATCACGCTATGTTGGCCACTCCTCATCGCAGGTCCTTTTTTTCCATTCAGGCTATTAAAGCCACCCTTCGGGGTATTCAAAAGGAGGATAAGGGGTCCGTAAGCCACAGGAAACCAGTGTCTAGCAAATTGTTTAGAGATCTCTTCTCGTCATTGGATGGTAATCCTTTTGGGCCCTGCACTAGCCTGATTCTGAAAGCGGCCATGTATCTTACTTTTTATGGGTTCCTTAGGCCCGGGGAGGTTCTGGCTGGCCCAAATCATCAAAACCATCCTTTGAAGCAACATTTGTCATGGGGCCTGGGCCATTACACTCTCCTGCTACCCTCCACCAAAACCAATCAGACGGGTCCTCCCACAGAGGTCAAATTCTACCCGACCTCGAACAATTGGTGTCCAGTTCAAGTGCTGCATCAATTGCTAGCGCTTATCCGAGATTCACTGCCAGACAGCCCGCTCCTGCCGCACGCAGGCAAGCCTCTCAATACCTCTCAGTTCATATCCTGCATCCGTGCCCTCGCCCAGGGTCTAGGTTATGACCCCAAGGTAATTTCGGGGCATTCGTTCTGTATAGGGGCGGCCTCCGCTGCCTCTCGGCATCAGGTGCCAGCCCATGTCATTCGGTCCATGGGGCGGTGGCGGTCCTCCTGCTTTACCAGATATATACCCAATCCTCAAGTAGAGATATCTCGTGCCTTTCGTTCACTGGCTTTGTAATTTTATAATAAAGTGTTGTACAATTTTATAATAAAGTGTTGTACCTAACAATTGTTTTTGCCCCCTTTTTCATTGGTGTACCCGCACACGTGGCTCCCGGCACAATCCAGCCACTATGTTCAGGGCAGGTTTCTCTGCGTACGCTGACGTTGTCCTAGCCCTGACCATAAATATATATATAAATTTAAAAAATCTGATTGATGTACCAGCCCTAAAAAGTTCTTTTTGTGGTGCTGTCAGGACGCTGTCCTTACAGCAGATGAGTCTGTGGACACAGAACACTGCCCTAGTTAACGCTTTCCCTATTATATCAGCAGCAGCACTGTCCCTCCTCTCACTAACAATGAATCTAAAATGGATGCTGTCCAGGAGGTGGGAGGGTCTGGGAGGGAGGGTCTGCTGCTTATTGGCTGGAATGTGTCTGCTGACTGTGAGGTACAGGGTCAAAGTTTGCTCAATGATGATGTATAGGGGGTAGACCGAACATCTCGTATGTTCGCCCGCCGCGGCGAACGCGAACAAGCCATGTTCGCCGTGAACTGTTAGCCGGCGAATAGTTCGGGACATCACTAATGGTGTATATGTTACAGTCTTTATGAATAGTACACCTGTGGTATATTTATAATATCTATGCAACCCAAAGAGAATGGGAGATTTGGTGCTGGCAATTAGTTTTATTTTCTCATATTCTACATATTTTGGGAATTTATGACTATGAGCAATGCTTCAGCACTTGTCTTGCCTTACCCTCCTTTTTACCTTTTTTACTATTTTTAGAGGGCAATACAGAATACATATTATCTATTTCATATCTATCCAAATTTTGCTCACCCTATTGGCTCTCTATTGCCCTCACTTACTTGGTTCCAGCCAAGAATTTGAATTGTACTTCTTTTTTTATATAAACCCAAATTTTAAAAAAGGACATTGGAATAACACATATTTGATCTTTATTTAATAATTAAAATCACATCCATTAAAATAAATATCGGTGTTACATGACATACATAGAAGTAACAAGATATCCAGGGAAAAAAAACCAGTTGGGATTACAAGTTCTATATAATAATTGCACAACGGACCAGGAGGATAATAATAGAAACTCAGTAATACAAAGTGCAAGTGCCTTCCAGTAGATATAAGGACGCCAATAAATTAATACATAGTCTAACATGATTTTGCATATAAAAAAAAATCACGTTTCACCTAAAGCTTCATCAGGGGATAGGAATGGGCAGATGTGTCCTTAGATGGAACTTTTTGAACATCAAATTCCAAGCAAAGAGTTGTAAATCCTTTATTGCTGTAAATAAATCAAATTTAGACTTTGGTACAAATGAAAGACCCAGAAGTAACATCTCCACCTGTTGTTTAGTCAAAATATGATCCAAGAGATTTATTACCTATAACTTCTGTGTATCATTGAATGGTCTCTTGCTTTTTCGTTTTTTCTGATTATAATGTTTGTGTTTACACCAGTTCCTGGTCTGATACAGGTTCTGTCCCCCTTCTAAACAAGTACAGTTGCAAGAAAAAGTATGTAAACCCTTTGGAATGATATGGATTTCTGCACATAAAATGTGATCTGATCTTCATCTAAGTCACAACAATAGACAATCACAGTCTACTTAAACTAATAACACACATAGAATCAAATGTTACCATGTTTTTATTGAACACACCATGTAAACATTCACAGTGCAGGTGGAAAAAGTATGTGAACCCCTGGACTAATGACATCTCCAAGAGCTAATTGGGTGAGGTGTCAGCCAACTGGAGTCCAATCAATGAGATGAGATTGGAGGTGTTGGTTACAGCTGCCCTGCCCTATAAAAAACACACACCAGTTCTGTGTTTGCATTTCACAAGAAGCACTGCCTGATGTGAATGATGCCTTGCACAAAAGAGCTCTCAGAAGACCTACGATTAAGAATTGTTAACTTGCATAAACCTGGAAAGGGTTATAAAAGTACCACCAAAAGCCTTGCTGTTCATCAGTCCACAGTACGACAAGTTGTCTATAAATGGAGAAAGTTCAGCACTGCTGCTACTCTCCCTAGGAGTCACTGTCATGTAAAGATGACTGCAAGAGCACAGCGCAGACTGCTCAATGAGGTGAAGAAGAATCCTAGAGTGTCAGCTAAAGACTTGTAAAAGTCTCTATAATATGCTAACATCCCTGTTAGCGAATCTACGATACGTAAAACACTAAACATGAATGGATTTCATGATACCACAGGGGAAGCCACTGCTGTCCAAAAAAAATATTGCTGCATGTTTACAGTTTGCACAAAAGCACCTGGATGTTCCACAGCAGTACTGGCAAAATATTCTGTGGACAGATGAAACCAAAGTTGAGTTGTTTGGAAGAAACACTCAACACTATATGTGGAGAAAAAGAGGAACAGCACACCAACATCAAAACCTCATCCCAACTGTGAATTATGGTGGTGGGGGCATCATGATTTGGGGCTGCTTTGCTGCGTCAGGGCCTGGACTGATTGCTATCATCAAAGGAAAAATGAATTCCCAAGTTATCAAGACATTTTGCAGGAGAACTTAAGGGCATCTGTCCACCAGCTGAAGCTCAACAGAAGATGGGTGTTGCAACAGGAAAACGACCCAAAGCATAGAAGTAAATCAACAACAGAATGGCTTAAACAGAAGAAAATACACCTTCTGGAGTGGCCCAGTCAGAGTCCTGACCTCAATCCGATTGAGATGCTGTGGCATGACCTCAAGAAAGTGATTCACACCAGACATCCCAAGAATATTGCTGAACTGAAACAGTTCTGTGAAGAGGAATGGTCAAGAATTACTCCTGACCGTTGTGCACGTCTGATCTGCAACTACAGGAAACGTTTGGTTGAAGTTATTGCTGCCAAAGGAGGTTCAATCAGTTATTAAATCCAAGGGTTCACATACTTTTTCCACCTGCACTGTGAATGTTTACATGGTGTGTTCAATAAAAACATGGTAACATTTAATTCTTTGTGTGTTATTAGGTTAAGCAGACTGTGATTGTCTATTGTTGTGACTTAGATGAAGATCAGATCACATTTTTGACCAATTTGTGCAGAAATCCATATCATTCCAAAGGGTTCACATACTTTTTCTTGCAACTGTACATCCCACTCCAGTGGAGACTTCAGATGATATAGACACACTACAGCTCCTTGGGGCATTTTGTAACTCATTTCCATCCATATCCTGTAGGTCTCTCTGAAAGATTTTTTTGCTTCAGATCCCCAAATAGTTTTGCCCATTTCACATATGCCTCATCGAATTCTTTATGGAATGAATCCCATTCCGCCGAGTACTTGTTCCAATTGACTTTGCACATTGGAAATCTCAGTATCCATTTCAGTCAGAGTGGCATTATTCTCTAGCAACTGCATAAAGGTTTTAGAGCAGTTGTTACATGCCTGATCCCCTGATGAAGCATTAGGTGAAATGTGCGTTGGAGCGCAGGGTCCCCATGGTTGGTACTTTGTTATTTGATGGTTTTTTATATGCACAATCATGTTATACTATGTATTAAGGTGGATTAATTTATTGGCGTCCTTATATGTATTGGAAGGCACTTGCTCTTCGTACAGTATTACTGAGTTGCTATCATTAGCCTCCTGGTCCGTTGTGCAATTATTCTATAGAACTTTTGATCCCAACTGTTTTTTTTCCCCTGGATATCTTGTTACTTCTATGTATGTCATGTAACATCGCTATTTATTTAAATGGATGTGATTTTAATTATTAAATAAAGCTTAAATATTTTTATATATAACGGTGCAATTTTTTTAAGGCTACTTTCACACTTGCGTTCAGAGCGGATCCATCTGAGACGGATCCGCTCATATAATGCAGACGGTGGATCCGTTCAGAACGGATCCGTCTGCATTATATTGTAAAAAAAATTCTAAGTGTGAAAGTAGCCTGAACGGATCCGTCCAGACTTTACATTGAAAGTCAATGGGGGACGGATCCGTTTGAAGATTGAGCCATATTGTGTCATCTTCAAACGGATCCGTCCCCATTGACTTACATTGTAAGTCTGGACAGATCCGCACGCCTCCGCACGGCCAGGCGGACACCCGAACGCTGCAAGCAGCGTTCAGGTGTCCGCCTGCATAGCGGAGCGAGGCAGAACGCTGCCAAACTGATGCATTCTGAGCGGATCCGCGTCCACCTAGAATGCATGAGGGCTGGACGAATGCGTTCGGGGCCGCTTGTGAGCCTCTTCAAACGGAGCTCACAAGCGGACACCCGAACGCTAGTGTTAAAGTAGCCTTATTTTGGCTTATATATTAAGTGGGCATAGCATACGGGTGTTGATTGGATAATATATTACCCCATTACTTATAGGTGTGTATATATATTCTTACCATATTTTTATTTCTCTCTTATTGCACCATTAAAGGGAACTTGTAATCATATTGTGCCTATGCAGCAAATTGTACGTCGCTGCTTCGCCCAATACACAGTTTTCAAACAATAAACTATAAAGCTGTTTTGCGGAAATAAAAGTTAATATTTCATCCTAAGCTGCCGTCATTGTGGGACCATACAGGGGCATATAACTGCAATTCCCTAGTCATAGAGTCACTGCTGCCAGCCAGCCCACCTCACTCTGTCTGATATTCCTGACATCAGTGCAAGCTCCTCTGAAATCTTGTGCATTTGCATTCACCACTGTGTTTCCTCCTTGCTCACATTGGTATTGAGCGGAGGTGCATACACCACTACACCACATATGCCATTACATGCACAATTTAATTACAGGTTCCCTTTAATGAGCGATTCACATTCCATGGACGTGCCAAATCAACAAACCAAATTTTTGTTCTAGCACACCACATATACACCTATGTATAATTCTTTCTTTTTCTGAAAGTTGGGAGGTAAGATTCAACTTTCTACTATTACCTATTATTAATGGGAGTTATGCATTAGGGTTATTAAATAATAGGCACTGCTTTTATTTTCATAGGATGTCTTTTTGTTTTTGGAACTAAAAACAAGTACACAAGGCTTCTATGGAATTTAGGCTCCAAGAGAAGGAAAACCAAGTGGGCTTTATAGATGAGGTATAAATTGATTGTATAACAATAGATAGAATAGTGTGTTTTTGTGAAATGTGAGGCTATATAATTATCACCCTATGTATTATCATGATATTATACAGTTATAATGTTGCAGTTTGACAGCATATTATTGTGATATACAATTATTAGACTACCGTATGACAGTGTGTTATGGCAACACATAATTCTTATATTGCAATGTTAGAATATATAATTATTATATTGATGTGTAACAGTTTATTATTATTATATAATTATTGCAATACAATGTGACAATGTATTTTGATGCTATACAATTATTACACTACACCATACACAGTATATTATTATGTTGATATATAATTATTACATTTCATTGTTACAATGTTTTATGATGTTGATCTGAAATTAATACACCATATTATGGCAGTGTGTAATTATGACAATATAGAATTATTACATTGCAATGTTACAATGTATTATTATGGTGATATCCAGATATGTTATATATTATATTGCAGTATGACAGTGCGTTATTATGACAATAGAAAATTATTACAATGCAGCGTTACAATGTATTATTATGATTATATACAATTGTCACACTGCACTGTGACAGCAGTGTGTTATTATGATTATATTGATTTATTACACTGCAGAGTCAGAATGTTATTATTTTCAGTCTTTTTAATTGCCCTATTAAAAGAGAAAAACATTTCTTACCTGTAATGCTTGCAAGAAAATTTAGACTAGAACCTTCAGAATCACAGGTGCATATCCATGAAGCAAACATAATTGCAAAAAACAAAATGGCTGCACACCGTTATATATACAAACAATAACGCTAAGAAATGGGGGTCATTCTAGATAAAAGTGGTACAATACCGACTATGTCGGGCCCATCTACCAGGCGTCAAGGTGGCTTCCGCAGATGGGTCCCTATCACTAAATATACAGCATCACTCGTTAATTTCTAACGATAATTTGTTTTCCCTTAGTCCTAACAGCAGCACAGATGGGGTTAACTGCCCCTGTGGACTGGTAGGACCGGCGGAATTTTAATGAGCCCAAGAACCAATAAACGATCTTCAGCTCCCTGAAAAGGAGGAGATCACCCCCCAGCCCACCGTGTTTTTAACAAGCATAATGTATCTAGGGTGGGATATTTGTGTGCTGCTGTAAGGACTAAGGGAAAACAAATTATCGTTAGAAATTAACGATTCCCTTACATCCTACCAGCAGCACAGATGAGGAGATAGCAAGAAGAATCCCCTAGGGAGGGTCCTCATGCCTGGCAGAACTAAGAACAGTCTGCCCAAAAGCCGAAAACTCTGCCATCCTAGCATCTATCCTATAATGGGAGATGAAGGTTGACTCAGAGCTCCAGGAGGCCGCCTTGCAGATCAACTCTAAGGGGAGAAGGCTTCTTTCCGCAACCGAGGTGGAGACCACCCTAGTAGAATGGGCTCTCACAAACTCGGGAGGATCTAAGGATTGGGAGACAAAGGCTTCCCTAATGGCCTCCTTGATCCAGCTACTAATGGTGGCTTTAGACGCTTTACGGCCTTTAGTCTTACCGGCAAACAGGATAAGGAGATTCTCATCTATCCTGAACTCTCTGGATCTATCCACATAGATCTGGAGGCATCTTGAAATATCCAGCGGGTCTCTAGCTGAGTATCAGAGGAGGAGGTTGTAAACAAAACTGGTAAAGAGATTACCTGGTTGATGTTTTGAAAGGTAGGCACCTTAGGTCTGAAGTATGGTAAAAACTTCAGGAGCACTCTATCCTGTAGGAAGATGATGTATGGATGAATTGCAGAGAAAGCCTCAGAGACTCTTTTGGCTGAAGCTATAGCCAGAAGAAAGACCATCTTTAAAGTTAAAAATTTGAAATCTACCTCCTCCAAAGGCTCGAAGGGGGGGAGATGCTAGCCCCCTGAGCACTACTGAAAGATCCCACTGGGGAATAGGTTTCAGTATAGTAGGCTTTAGTCTCTCAGGTCCCTTCAGGAAGCGTTTGATGAGTGGGTCCCAAGAATATGGCCTGTTGAGACAGGCCGAGATGGCACAAATCTGTACCTTCAAGGTAGCTGGAGATAGGCCTCTGTCTAATCCATCTTGAAGGAATTGTAGTATCGCAGGAAGGGGCGGATCTGCTGACGCCACCTGTTTGGAATCACACCATGCCACGAAGATTCTCATGATCCTGGAGTAGGCCTTCTTTGTAGACTCTGCTCGGGAATGCGACAACGTTCTCAGGACCGACTTGGAAAGCCCTTCTATGTTGGGAAGGGACTGATCAACCTCCAGGCTGTCAGGTTGAACCTGTGCAGATCTGGGCAGAGGTGAGTGTCCCACGACACCAGGGTCTGCTCCGGGGGGAGTCTCCAATATTATCCCCGACTCTTCTGAATGAGCTGGGTAAACCAGGATCTCCTGGGCCAAAACGGTATGATGGCTATTACCAAGGCCTGATCCTGACGGATTTTCATCAATACCCTCGGTATCATGGAAAACGGAGAGAAGATGTAAGCCAGCTTGAACCTCCACGGTATCGACAGAGCATCTATCGCCAGGGGGTTGTCTTCCCTGTACAGGGAACAGAACCTCAGCACCTTGGCATTGAACCTGGTTGCCATGAGATCCACCTCTGGCATACCCCAACTGTGAACTAGCTGCCTGAAGATCTCCGGATGCAGGGACCACTCCATGGTCGGTAAACCTTGACTTAAGCGGTCCGCTATCATATTGAGGGAGCCTCGAATATGAACGGCAGATAAATGGGAAAGGTTCAACTCTGCCCACCGAAGGATCACCCCGATCTCTGATAGAAGGGGCAATGACCTTGTGCCTCCCATGTTTATATAGAGAACCGCAGTCATATTGTCTGACTGGACTTTCACCGCTTTGCCCCGAATCTGAGGGGCGAAGTGAAGGAGGGCTAGCCGGATAGCTCGCATCTGGCGAAGATTGGAAGAAAGACGCCGCTCCAGAAGGGACCAAGATCCCTGTATTGGGGATCCGTCCAGGTGAGCGCCCCAGCCTACCAGGGACGCGTCTGTAGTCAATATGACCCAAGCTGGTTGGGTCATAGACTTCCCTGCTGGTAGCCGAAACCACCATCTGAGGGTTTGACCGGACAGGGAGCACAGGGAATCTAGCCCCGCAGGGCTGCCGTTCCATAAGTGTAAGACCTCCGACTGAAGAGGACAGAGGTGCCATAGTGCCATAGTGCCCAAGGGACTGCGTCCGCAGCCGCTGACATGAGCCCCAGTATCTTCATGAGAGTCCGAATAGAGACTCGACGAGGGACATAAAGGACCTTTGCCAGATCCTGAATCCGCGCTTTCCTTTCTAGAGTTTCCATGCAAAACCTTGTTTTTCTTATAAATCGATTGAGAAATCTCAAATCGATAATCATCCGGAGATCTCCCGTCCTTTTGGGAACCAGGAACACTGGTGAATAAATCCCTAGACCCCTCTCCCCTGCCGGAACCTCCTCTAGGACTCCCTTGGAGATATAGTCCTGAATGTAAGATTCTAGGACCACTTGTTTGGCAGACCCGAAATTTCGTGTGGTGATGAATCTCTCTGGGGGGAGAGAGATGAGATCTACCCGGTACCCGACGGAAACTATGTCCTGGACCCAGGGGTCTGCAATCAATCGGCTCCAAGAGTCTTTGAAATGGGTAAGACGGCCCCCCACGGGAATCTGGGGGAGGGGTACAGGAAAATCTAGAGGAGACACTGCAGGGGCAGCAGGGCTTATCCAAGAGCCTCGAGGAGGCCCATAGTCAGGAGGGTTTTGCCTCCCTGGTGGGTTTACGGGAGCGTCTTGAATATTTACGAGACAACCCCCCCAATTTCTGCGCCTAGACTGCTGCCCCGGACGACCTTCGCGCTTGTTCTCCTGTCTGGGGCGTCCCCGAAAGGGCTGCTGCGGGAGGCTCTTCCCCTTTTTATCGGAGAGCCCCTCCATTATCTTGTCCAATTCGGACCCGAACAGCCTATCCGGTTCGAAGGGGAGCCCACAGAGGTTGAACTTGGACGTGTTGCCAGCGATCCATGGTTTCAGCCAAAGTGGGCTGCGGGCAGCTGAAACTAGGGCCATAGTTTTGGCGGCCAGCTTCAACTGCATCTGGGTGGAATCGACCAGAAAGTCCATAGCCAGATTGGCTGACTTGAAGGCTGCCAGGATGTAATCTCTTGATACGCTCTGATCCACGTCCGTCTGGATTTGGTTGAGCCTGGAGCGTAAATAGGCGGCTACCTCCGTGGCCGCAATTGAAGTTGTTGCGGAGGCAGCAGCCGCCGCGTAACTCCTTCTAAGGGTGCACTCTGCCCTCCGGTCTAGAGGGTCCTGCAGACTAGACCCATCGTCTGCAGGAACTAGAGTGCGCCGGGACAACTTGGCTATAGCCATGTCCACCTTGGGAACGGAACCCCATGATTCCACCAAGGGTTTAGCCATCGGGTACATAAGTTTGAATTTTCTGGTGAGTACTGGACCTTTCTCAGGCTTTCTCCACTCTGTGCGCATCACAGAGAGGAGGGTCTCATCCGCTCTAAAGACACGCTGTGTCCGTCCGGCGGGATCGGAAGACTCCCCCATGTCAACATCCTGGTCCCCCGACCTGATGGACTTGAGTAACTTCTGCGTCTTTTCTGGAGGGAAAAAGCAAGACGTAAATTCTTCTTCCTCGGAAGAAGACCCCACAGAACAGGGGGTAGGTCTTTCGACCTGTGCGACCACCTCCATGGGAGTCTGAGAGGGACCTGGTAGCCTCTCATTAAGCAGCCGTACCACTCCCTTAATGGAATCATCCACGTATGTTTTTGTCCACTGGAACATCTCCTGCATCGTGGGTTCCGTGGATGCCATGCAACAATTCTCACATCTGGAGTAAGGACAGCCGTCATCTAAGGGTGTGTTACATTCGTAACACGCCAAATGCTTCCTCTTGGCCCCAGCCTTCCGCTGATCCGGATCCTTAGGGGAAGCCATAGTCTGTAATTGGAAAGAAAAAAACAGGTCATAACACCTACAATACCTGGAGGTGGAGAAACAAGACCTTAAGGGGGCCCACCAGCATTAGAAGAAATTAGAGCTGTGAAAAAGAGGAACAACAAACCCCAAGCCAAGCAATATGAAAATATCTCAAGGCAACCAGAGCACTGACTGACAGGCTCTTAGGTGCTTTAAAGGAGGAAGCCCCGCCCCTTGTCACATATTGTACTTGATGACAGTGTTAAAATTGAGTCAAAATATTTCATTTTATTTATTAAAAAATACCATATTTACCAAAAATTTTGAAAAATTTCCAAATTTGCATTTCTCTACTTTTAGAATCAATAGTAATAACTCCCAAAAAGTTATTACTTTACATTCCCCATATGTCTACTTCATGTTTGGATCATTTTGTTAATGCCATTTAATTTTTTGGGGATGTTAGAAGGCTTTGATGTTTAGAAGCAAATCTTAAAAATTTTCAGAAAATTTCCAAGACCCACTTTTTAAGGACCAGTTCAGGTCTGAAGGGAGTCACTTTGTGTAGCTTACATAATAGAAACCACCCATAAATGACCCAATTTTAGAAACTACACCCCTCAAGGTATTCAAAACTGATTTTACAAACATTGTTAACCCTTTAGGTGTTCCCCAAGAATTTATTGAAAATGTAGATGAAATTTCCGAATTTAAATTTTTGGGCAGATTTTCCATTTTAATAATTTTTTTAACTAACAAACTTACGGACGCGACAATACCTAATATGTATACTTTTTTATTTATGTTTTACACAATAACACAGCATTTTTAAAAAAAAAAAAAAAAATCATGTTTCAGTGTCTCCATATTCTGAGAGTTTTTTTAATCTTTTGGGCCATTGTCTTATTTAGGATCTCATTTTTTGCGCGATGAGACAACTGATTAGTACTATTTTGGGGTGCATATTACTTTTTTATTGCTTGGTATTACACTTTTTGTGATGTGAAGTGAAAAAAAAATGGCTCTCATGGCACCGTTTATTTTATTTTATTTTAATTTTTTACGGTGTTCACGTGAGGGGCTAGATCATGTGATATGTTTATAGAGCAGGTTGTTACGTACCTGGCAATACCTAATATGTCTACTATTTTTTTAAGTTTTGCACAATATCATTTTTGAAAAGCATGTTTTAAAGTCTCCATAACAAGAGATGAAAAAATAAAAATAACATTTGCAGTTCTTGACAAAGGCTGTTAGAGCCGAAGCGTTGCATCCGGATTGAATTCCATTACTTTGGACATGCTGTCTCTAGTTTTAATTTTTTTCATCTCTTGTTATGTATGCTGATTGGGGGTATTTTTACCACCCCCCGGAGACGTGCACCCATCGCACTGATACTGAGGAGTGCTGTTCATCCCTGTTTTTCTCTTAGTATCTCCATAGTCTGAGAGCCATAATTTTTTCAGTTTTTGGGCGATTGATATAATGTAGGGTATCGTTTTTGCAGAATGAGATGACGGTTTGATTGGCACTATTTTGGGGTGCATATGACTTTTTGATCGCTTGCTATTACACTTTTTGTGATGTAAGGTGACAAAAAATGGCTTTTTGACACCGTTTTCATTTCATCTTTTTTACGGTGTTCACCTGAGGGGTTAGGTCATGTGGTATTTTTATAGAGCAGGTTGTTACGGATGCGGCAACACTGAATATGTCTACTTTTTATTTATTTTTTTACATTTAACACATTAAAAGCATTTTTGAAACAAACAAAAACATTTTTTGTGTCTCCATAGTCTGAGAGCAATAATTTCCTTATTTTTTGGGCGATTGTCTTAGGTAGGGGCTCATTTTTTGCAGAATGAGGCGATGGTTAGATTGGGACTATTTTGGGGGGGCATATGCCTTTCTGATCACTTGTTGTTGCACTTTTAGTGATGTAAGGTGACCAAAAAATTGCTTTTTTAACACAGTTTTTATTTTTATTTTTTGACGGTGTTCACCTGAGTGTGTTCATATGATATTTTTATAGAGCCAGTCGATACTTTATTTTGGGAAAGTAAGCTTCTTTTTACTTGAACTTTAACTTTTAATTTTTGGGGGGGAAAACGTTATTTATTTTTTTCACTTAATTTTTTGTCCCACTCTGGGACTTTTGGGGGTCTGACCCCCTTTACAATGCATCACAATACTTCTGTAAGTGTATTGCCAATGTATTACACTTACAGCCTGCTTGCCTGTGAGATTCAGGGGGATGGATTTCACAGGCTAAGAGGGAAGGCAGCCACGATGCCTAAGTAAGGTATCGGGCTGCCTTCCCTGCCATCGGGTCCCCGTTACAGCAGCGCTGGGATCCGATGGCTGCTCCCTCCCCATACATTGCACATACCGCGGTCAGCGCGGACCGTGGCAAGGTTAAGGCGCTGGCATCCTTGTTTTCACCGATGCCGGCGCATACAGCAGGGGTCCAGCTATAAGTCACTGTTGGACCTCTGCTGCTGATTGGGCGGGCCCAGCTCCTGCACCCACCCAATCAGCCCACCGTAACAGTACGGCACTGAGAGGCAAGTCACGTCCTGCCGTGCCGTACTATTACGACGCTGGTCGAGAAGGGGTTAAACAAATATGAAAACATGACTTTTTGGCACAGTAACACAATAATGTTGTAGAGTACAAAAGCAGCAAGAAAGGAAAGCAGTGCTATTCATCCCTGTTCTAATCAAAATCTCAATTTCTCTGTTTTTAAAACAGAAAGTGATACCTCATAAAATATTTATTACTTAACATTCCCCATATATCTACTTTATGTTGGCATCATTTTTAAAAATTTTTATTAAGTTTTCAAATAGTTGAAGACTAAACATACAAGCAAAGACAGTGTCACACTGCTACCATTAGTATCCAAGTGGAAAATTATTAATCTGTTGTAGTGTCCATAAACACTAAAAGCAGAGGCTGACAAAAACCCAACTAATCTATCAGTATTAGCCGACCACCTCTGTAGCTCTGTAGGATACATTAGCAGCTATCTCCGAGAGAGCCTTGATATTATAGACTGATATGGTCCCTAGTGGGCTCTCCGGGTAGATACCACGATATCTTCTCTTTCCTAATGTACAGTGCTACTTCGTGGAAGTGAATTAGAGAACAACACAGACGAAGAAAAGACTAGAACAAAAACGGAGATGCTCAGGAGTATCTGGGCTCTATGATCCACCTCCCCTCCGGTTCAGAATAGTAGAACCGGTTCTTTGCCAAGTGTCATCTGTTGCAGAAACCATGTGGTCCCAAAAAGCATTCGTGTATGACCTTACAGATATGTAATGGCAATATGTTAATAAAACTTTCCCACACCTGAAAGAAATGTTCTCCTTTTTTGTCTTTTTCATGTGAAGCCTCCACCCAGTCCATACGCATGATACAAGATAGTTTCTCCAATTATAATTTAAAAGGGGGAATTGAGGGCTGTAACCAGATTTGCAAAATTGCCGTGTTGCCTGCTACTGCAAAGTGTAGCAATTTCCTACATCCCGGGGTGCAGTTGTATTTATCCTTATCCAAATAACCGAACAACGCCCAAAGTGGGTTGCGTGGGGTAAAATTGGTTAAAGGGGTTGTCCAAGTTATTTTTTTGTTCTTTCTATGTTCCTAACTGGGCAAATATAACAGCCTTCCAATTAACTCACTTTATCTCCAGTGGCTGGTTTCTCAGATTTCACTGAGGGTCACATGACCTGTGATGTCAGCTTCTCTCCCTGCTCTGATAAACTTTGTTTACAAGCCTGTAAATGAGAAGTCACTGTGCTGGCCACGCCCCCCTTCACTGCAGTCTGCTCTCTCTCCTAGGATTCTTAACCCCTTCAGCTGCACACACTGGGTATCTGCAGCAGTGACAATTCTGGGCACAGGAGCTGAAGGACTAGAGAAGGTAGGGAGAAGATCCTGTGTGTAATAGCAGTGTCATTATACAGCTGGGACTTGTAGTTACACATACAACATGATGTGGAGTCTCCCAGCAAGCAGACATGTCACTCAGGGCAGCACTTGTATTCACTCCCTTAACAGAGCAGGGGGAGGGGCAGAGATTGTTTTAATTGCATGTAAACAAAGGGCCAGAAAAGAACCAGGGAGAAGAGGAAATATATATATATATATATATATATATATTTTTTTTTTTTTTTTTTTTTTTTTGCATAAAACTTGCTTAGCTTAGTTATACAGTCCTGATCAAAAGACCACTTGAAAAATGTCCAAAAATCCTATTTAGCATGGCCGGATCTTAACAAGGTTACAAGTAGAGCTTCAACATGCAACAAGAAGAAATGGGAGTGAGACAAAACATTTTTTGAGCATTCAATTTAATGAAAACAACAAAAAAACTGAAACAGGCTGTTTTTCAGCTGATCTAAAGTTTAGGACCACACCTCCAGTTTAATCGTTATTTTCAATTAATTGAATGCTCAAAATTCTTTTTGTCTCACTCTCAATTCTTCTTGTTGCATGTTGAAGCTGTACTTGAAACCTTGTTAAGATCCTACAATGTAAAATATGATTTTTTGCCATTTTTCAAGTGATCTTAAACTTTTGATCAGGGCTGTATATTGCTGTCCATCAGATTTTCAGTGCTATATATTTTTTTCATAACTAGGACAACCCCTTTAAGTGTGTGTTAGTGAAGGTGATGATTTTGTCCCAGAACTTTCTTATCATTGGACAGTCCCATAGACAGTGGTAAAGTCCTGCGTCCAAATTCCCGCATTTAAAGCAGTTGGTGGTGTCATATATATCCATTTCTAAACCCCCTTCTCAGAGTCAGATATAATCTGTGACAGATTTGTATGATCATCTCTGTGTATCTTGCTACGGGTAAATGTTTGCATAAGAATTCCAATACCCAGAGTATCACTCATGGGGTGGTGTCATGGAACCATGAACCAGACGTACACCAAGAGATAAGTGGAAATAAGAAGGCTTTATTGAAAATAAAGCTGTAAGGCAAAAGTCCAAACGGATGGCTAAACCGAAGCAGGGTCTTGCGAAGCCAGAGGTCAGGAACCAGAAGGGTAGTCAAACGAAGCCTGGATCAGGAACCAGCAGGGTAGTCAGACGAAGCCTGGATCAGGAACCAGCAGGGTAGTCAGACGAAGCCAGGATCAGGAACCAGCAGGGTAGTCAGACGAAGCCAGGATCAGGAACCAGAAGCAGCAGCAGTCTTAGAAGCATGTGAACACAGGAGGACCAAGCAAGGAACTGAAGCCACAGACCTCCTATATATATGAGCTAGGCATCCAGCTCCTCCCAGTGGGAAGGAGAAGCTGCAGGGTGGGAGGCTACAAGAAACCCAGAAACCAAGATGGCCGCCAGCACATGTCAAACGAAGGAGAACAGCAAGAAGGTAAGACCATGACAGGTGGCTTGTGGTACCTCTGTCTGCCATCTAGTCATGGGAACTGTGGATGTGGAATAGTCAAATGGTACATGGACGAATTTATAATTTGTTGATATTTATTTCTTCCCCTCATTGGGGTTTGAGAACCATTTTTTAAAATTTGGACTCCACTCAAATTCCGTCAAGGTGGCAATCACTCCAGTGATGTAGCATTTTGCTTGTAAGTATGGGAAAAAGGGAAAAACTATGTGTGGATATTCCTTCTGCAGGTCTTGGAGTGGTTTAACCGTTCGTGTTTGCATGCTTATAAGTTTGCCAATGTTGGTGATGCCTTGCGATTCCCAGCGTTTGAATGTTGGGTGGGAAGTTCGGTTCTGAAAGGAGGGGTTCCTGACTAATGTCAGATGCACAGAAAATGATGCGTGTAATTTACACAGACCTCTTGCCCTGGCACCATGCCCGTCATGTTGTCATGAGGAGAGGATTTGTTTTTACCGTTTTGGGGAGATTCCCGAATGAGATATGCAGTAGGTTCGATAGTGCTATATGTGGAATAAAGACTTGGTCCAGCGTAACCAGAGTATATTTCGACGTAGAGTGTAGCCAGTCTCACACCACTCTCATCAGTGACGCAATATTGTAAAATCTAATATCAGGAAAGTTTATGCCCCCCTTTAGTTTTAGTTGTTGTAGTATATGCCAAGCTATTCTAGGGCGCCTCCCATTCCAGATAAATGTCCCATATAGGTAGTTTATCCTCTTTTTGTCTTTAGGCCTAAGGCAGATAGGCAGCATTTGGAGTATATGCAATAGCTTGGGAAACTCTGACATTTTAAGATTTGTCCTTCCCACATATGAAAGTGTGAAATGTTTCCAGTTCGCCAGGGTAGACTCCAGAGAAGAAAGATAGGGTCCTATGTTACAGTTATATTATTGATACTGTAAAAAAGTGGAGGGCACTCAGATGACTGGGTATATAGATACTCAATACAAGTATAATATGTAGGATTTATTATATAAAATATATATACGTAGTACTGGATCTATCGTTTCAGTAATCTATAATACATATATATGATAAAAGTTGGTTCAGAATATGTTGACCTGCTTATACAGGTGATCAGTCTGTATAGAGGTGCTGCTTGAATAAAATAAAGTAAAATCATGTGCACAATAAAACCATGAATATTGTTACTTAGATCCTGGAAAATGTTTATGGCCGTATATACTGTTGAAAAGTCTTACCCCATCCGTTGTGGGTCTCGAGGGACGGTTGCAGGGGGTTCTACATACACAATGTCCCGATGTGTGGGCGATGGTCCGATCCTAGGTGGCGTTGGTGCGCACGTGGTGTGATGCTCCCTCGGCGTCTCTCTCCGCTGCGGCGTCCTGGGTTCCCGGTTATGCTTCCTGTGTCCCACGTGATGCAGGGGATGGCGTCTCATGTGACCGGAGGAGTGGCTGTGTTGCTCCGGTCAGCTAAGTTTGCTTTACAGCCTGCTCGAATGATTAGTAGTGTTTCTTTATAGAAAGTCCTCAAATTAATTATCAGGGATCTTTCTCTACAGGATATCCTTGGATGGTTCAATTGTTGTAAACCCATATACTGTCTCTTACCAAACGCATTTCGGTGCACTCTTGCACCTTCATCAGTGGTGGACAGTATCACTGGTCTCCATCCTATTTATAGGGGAGGGATCATTAGGGTATATGGGTAACTGGTAAAACGTGAACTGGATCCGGTCAATGTCTTTCATATGTATATATAATATAACACAATTATCATATATTCAAAGCCACAACAACATGTAGTAGTGATATTCCAACAAATTTAGGAAGATAATATAGATTTAAGAGAATAATATAGTTAGTATAATTAGTATTAAAAATCGGCAATATATTCGGCAATGAAATGTAATTGACAATAATCAATGAAAAAAAATATATAAATCGACAGAAGAAATATAATCGATGAGATATCTTAATTTTTTTTATTATATGTTGGATCTTCAAACTGTTCGCAAGAGGTAATAATAAGGTGATTGTAGTTGTGATGATATGTGAGTGGGGAGGAGGGCCCGACGGGGAGAGGCTGTCAAGATGCTGATAGACAGCCAGATCTAGACAGTCCGTCCCCGAGGGGCACACCCCCCTATAGGAATCCAAACAATTCTAACTCTGCATTTAAGCCGGCAGGGATAATGGTTTCAAATTCGAAAATCTTCCGGGATTCGGCCCTGGACATGTTTGATACATGATTGCCCCCCCCCCCCCCCCCATGGTTTTTGAATTTTCTCTAAGGCTGTGTAGATTAAACCGGACTGATCTTTATTATGGTGTGTTTTGAAGTGTTGAGACACTGTATGGTTCTCGTAACCCTTTTTTATATTGCTGATATGCTCAGCTACTCTTTTTTTAAATAATCTTTTAGTGCGGCCGACGTATTGTCTGTGACACGGGCATTCCAGAATGTAAATAACATCCGTGGAGTTACAGGACAGACTGTCTTTGATTGTGTGACTAAAAGAGTTCTGTCTAGACTGGACCTGTAGTTTTTTTTGTTGCAGTATTTTATCAAGTCATTATAGAAAGTACATGTTGGATCAGACTTTAATTTCCTGTATGTGGTAGTGTCTAATAGTTGTTTCTGACATTCTGAATGGTATGCTGATCTATCTAGTATAACAATTGCCCCGCCTTTATCAGCTGGTCTGATTGTGATATTGTTTGTTGTAGGTATATTGTATTGGTTGTGCCAATGACCTATACAGTGACGATTTTAATACTGAATGGCAGACTTTTCTAAAGAACCAATCTAAAATATTAATACAGATGATTATACAAAGTCCGATCCAACATGTACTTTCTATAATGACTTGATAAAATACTGCAACAAAGGCCATGCGAACGGCATACTATTGGAACGGGAATATAAATTCATTATCAACACCTCAAAACGGATACCAATTTTTTATCATTTACCAAAAATTCACAAAGACCCAATATTACCACCGGGCAGACCCATAATATCGGCAATAGGTTCCATAACATCAAACCTCTCACAATATCTAGACAAATTACTTCAACCTGCAGTTAAACAAATCCCTTCATATATAAAGGATACATCGGATATCATTCAAACACTTGAACAATTGGAATTTCGGGAACATTGGCATTTAGGCACTATGGATGTGAGCTCATTATACACTATTATAGACCATGAACAGGGTCTGGAAGCCCTCAAGCACCAATTAGGAATTGCCAAGGTACTATAAACAGACCAGATAGAGTATATAATGGAAGGAGTTAAACATATTTTAACGCATAATTACTTTTATTATGATTCAGCTTTTTTTATTCAAGAGAGGGGTACAGCCATGGGCACCAGATTTGACCCCAGCTACGCTAATCTATTTATGGCGCATTGGGAACATGAGGTTATCACATCTCAGCTGGGGACAAGTCTGGTGCTCTGGCGTTGTTATATCGACGATATTATTTTTATCTGGCAGGCTACTGAGGAACATCTAAATGAATTTTTAACACAAATTACCTAGAATAATAGAAACCTGAAATTCACTACAAAAATTAGTAATTCCGAAATTGAATTCCTTGACTTAAAGATCCAAATTAAAGGTACCGAACTCTTATGCAGTACATATCACAAACCGGTGATGAAAAATGGACATATATTATACACGAGTTGTCACCTCCCCCGTTGGTTATTTAATATTCCAACGAGTCAGTTTAGAAGGCTAAAGAGAAACTGTACTCTAGATGAAGAATTTGAAAAAGAGGCGATAAAACTAAAAGAACAGTTCCTAATTAAACAATATCCAGTAGAGACTGTAGATTCGGCCCTAATTAAAGTACAAATATGGAAAGAAAATCCTTCTTTGATAGTAAAAAGAAACAAGAAAAATTAGAGGACAAAATATGAATAATGCTTCCCTTCCATGGACAATACAAGAAAATCAATGCTCTAATATGTAAACATTGGCATCATTTACAAAGAGATAAAATTATAGGCCCCTCCCTCCCAAATTACCCCTTAATCTCTTATACCAAAGCACCCAATTTAGGTCTGATGATAACTGATAATTAATTTGAGGACTTTCTATAAAGAAACACTACTAATCATTCGAGCAGGCTGTAAAGCAAACACTCAGCTGACCGGAGCAACACAGCCATTCCTCCGGTCACGTGAGACGCCATCCCCTGCATCACGTGGGACACAGGAAGCGTAACCAGGAACCCAGGACGCCGCAGCGGAGAGAGACGCCGAGGGAGCATCACACCACGTGCGCACCAACGCCACCTAGGATCGGACCATCGCCCACACATCGGGACATTGTGTATGTAGAACCCCCTGCAACCGTCCCTTGAGACCCACAACGGATGGGGTAAGACTGTTCAACAATATATGCGGCCATAAACATTTATCCAGGATCTAAGTAACAATATTCATGGTTTTATTGTGCACATGATTTTACTTTATTTTATTCAAGCAGCACCTCTATACAGACTGATCACCTGTATAAGCAGGTCAACATATTCTGAACCAACTTTTATCATATATATGTATTATAGATTACTGAATCGATAGATCCAGTAATACGTATATATATTTTATATAATAAATCCTACATATTATACTTGTATTGAGTATCTATATACCCAGTCATCTGAGTGCCCTCCACTTTTTTACATTTTCCTGTAGTACAAATATAATTGGCAATAGGTACTGCCATTTGGAGAGAGCACCAACCCGTGAACTGTAGACAGTGGAGCCTCTGTAACTTTCTATCTATTACTAGTTATATTATTGAGATGGTTCTTTAGGACAGAAACCCCTAGGTATGTTATAGTCTTATCTTTCCATGAAAATGGGAAGGCCCTTGTCCATATCTGTCTCCTCGGTCCTGTCGGGAAGTAATATATCAATTAAGAATACAATTTATAAAATTTGCCATAAATTCTCAAAATCATGACCTGGTGAATTGTAGACAATCTAATTGATACAATTCACATCTGAGTCAAACTATTTCCCCAGATAAATAAGTTCTTTTTGACGTGAGATGACGTTAATGATAAAGGTGTAGTTCTGCATTATACAATAATACACAAGTATATTGGTTACAAGTAGGGATGAGCGAACCCGAACTGTATAGTTCGGGTTCGTACCGAATTTTGGGGTGTCCGTGACACGGACCCGAACCCGAACATTTTAGTAAAAGTCCGGGTTCGGGTTCGGGTTCGGTGTTCGTCGCTTTCTTGGCGCTTTTTGAAAGGCTGCAAAGCAGCCAATCAACAAGCGTCATACTACTTGCCCCAAGAGGCCGTCACAGCCATGCCTACTATTGGCATGGCTGTGATTGGACAGTGCAGCATGTGACCCAGCCTCTATTTAAGCTGGAGTCGCGTAGCGCCGCATGTCACTCTGCTCTGATTAGTGTAGGGAGAGGTTGCAGCTGTGACGTTAGGGCGAGATTAGGCAGTGATTAACTCCTCCAAAAGACTTCATTCAGTGATCGATCTGCAGCTGTGGATCATTGAACTGCTGCTATTCAATTGCTCACTGTTTTTAGGCTGCCCAGAGCGTTTTTCATTCACTTTTTTCTGGGGTGATCGGCGGCCATTTTGTGTCTTGTGGTGCGCCAGCACAAGCTGCCACCAAGTGTATTTAACCCTCAATAGTGTGGTTGTTTTTTGGCTAAATCCTACATCAGGGTCAAGCTGTCACACCAAGTGCATTTAACCACCAATAGTGTGGTTATTTTTTGGCCATATACTACATCAAGGGCAAGCTGAGCCTGTCACCAAGTGCATTTAACCCTCAATAGTGTGGTTGTTTTTTGGCTATATCCTACATCAGGGGCTTGGCTGTGCTTCACACACAAGCTACCGCGCATTTCCAAGTCTAATTCTGTCCGTAAACGTATACCTGTCAACCAGCGCCTAATTAATAGGCCTCAAATTTATATTCTGCTAAATCTGTGTTTATTGCTGAGGCTGGTCAATTCATTTAGTGTCCGCCAAAGCACAGTTTTTGTTCTGGGTTGAATTACAATTGCCAACTTAGCAATTTCCTAAATTAGTGTTTTCTGCTGTATCAGACCTACTTTAAATCTATCCCTAAAAGGGTATATTAGATCGAAGGTGCAGATAGGGTCATTCTCAATAACTTCACACACACGCTACTGTGCAATTCCAAGTCTATTTCTGTGTGTAAACGTATACCTGTCACCCAGTGCCTAAAAAATAGGCCTCAAATTTATATTCATCCAAATCTGTCGTTACTGCTGTGGCTGGTCAAGTTATTTAGTGTCCGTGAAAGCACAGTTTTTGTTCTGGGTTGAAATACAATTCTCAATTTAGCAATTTCCTAATTTAGTGGTTTCTGCTGTATCAGACCTACTTTAAATCTATCCCTAAAAGGGTATATAAGATTCACGGTGCAGATAGATTTATTCTCAATAACTTCACACACACGCTATTGTGCAATTCCAAGTCTAATTCTGTCCGTAAACGTATACCTGTCATCCAGCGCCTAAATACTAGGCCTCAAATTTATATTCAGCTAAATCTGTCGTTACTGCTGTGCCTTTATTAGTGTAATAAGGTACCTAAATAGATAGCCAGATACTGTTAGCCAGATACTGTTATTCAATACATTGGGCCAAATAATATTTTTCCTTTTGTGGTGAACGGTAACAATGAGGAAAACATCTAGTAAGGGACGTGGACGCGGACATGGTCGTGGTGGTGTTAGTGGACACTCTGGTGCTGGGAGAGGACGTGGCCGTTCTGCCACAGCCACACGTCCTAGTGTACCAACTACCTCAGGTCCCAGTAGCCGCCATAATTTACAGCGATATTTGGTGGGCCCAATGCCGTTCTAAGGATGGTAAGGCCTGAGCAGGTACAGGCATTAGTCAATTGGGTGGCCGACAGTGGATCCAGCACGTTCACATTATCTCCCACCCAGTCTTCTGCAGAAAGCGCACAGATGGTGCCTGAAAACCAAGCCCATCAGTCTGTCACATCACCCCCATGCATACCAGGGAAACTGTCTGAGCCTCAAGTTATGCAGCAGTCTCTTATGCTGTTTGAAGACTCCGCTGGCAGGGTTTCCCAAGGGCATCCACCTAGCCCTTCCCCAGCGGTGGAAGACAAAGAATGCACTGACGCACAACCACTTATGTTTCCTGATGATGAGGACATGGGAATACCACCTCAGCACGTCTCTGATGATGATGAAACACAGGTGCCAACTGCTGCGTCTTTCTGCAGTGTGCCGACTGAACAGGAGGTCAGGGATCAAGACTGGGTGGAAGACGATGCAGGGGACGATGAGGTCCTAGACCCCACATGGAATGAAGGTCGTGCCACTGACTTTCACAAAGAGGCAGTGGTGAGACCGAGCCAACAGAGTAGCAGTGGTGAGACCGTGGTGAGAGAGGCAGTGGTGAGACCGAGCCAACAGCGTAGCAAAAGAGGGAGCAGTGGGCAAAAGCAGAACACCCGCCGCCAAGAGACTCCGCCTGCTACTAACCGCCGCCATCTTGGACCGAGCACCCCAAAGGCAGCTTCAAGAAGTTCCCTGGCATGGCACTTCTTCAAACAATGTGCTGACGACAAGACCCGAGTGGTTTGCACGCTGTGCCATGAGAGCCTGAAGCGAGGCATTAACGTTCTGAACCTTAGCACAACCTGCATGACCAGGCACCTGCATGAAAAGCATGAACTGCAGTGGAGTAAACACCTTAAAAACAAGGAAGTCACTCAGGCTCCCCCTGCTACCTCTTCTGCTGCTGCCGCCTCGGCCTCTTCTGCTGCTGCCGCCTCGGCCTCTTCCTCCGCCTTTGGAGGAATGTTGGCACCTGCCGCCCAGCAAACAGGGGATGTACCACCAACACCACCACCTCCGTCACCAAGCATCTCAACCATGTCACACGGCAGCGTTCAGCTCTCCATCTCACAAGCATTTGAGAGAAAGTGTAAATTCCCACCTAGCCACCCTCGATCCCTGGCCCTGAATGCCAGCAGTTCTAAACTACTGGCCTATGAAATGCTGTCATTTAGGCTGGTGGACACAGACAGCTTCAAACAGCTCATGTCGCTTGCTGTCCCACAGTATGTTGTTCCCAGCCGGCACTACTTCTCCAGGATACTTCCCTGCACAACCAAGTATCCGATAAAATCAAGTGTGCACTGCGCAACGCCATCTGTGGCAAGGTCTACTTGACCACAGATACGTGGACCAGTAAGCACGGCCAGGGACGCTTTATCTCCCTAACTGCACACTGGGTAAATGTAGTGGCGGCTGGGCCCCAGGCGGAGAGCTGTTTGGCGCACATCCTTCCGCCGCCAAGGATCGCAGGGCAACATTCTTTGCCTCCTGTTGTCACCTCCTCCTACTCAGCTTCCTCCTCCTCTTCTTCCACCTGCTCATCCAGTCAGCCACACACCTTCACCACCAACTTCAGCACAGCCCGGGGTAAATGTCAGCAGGCCATTCTGAAACTCATATGTTTGGGGGACAGGCCCCACACCGCACAGGAGTTGTTGCGGGGTATAGAACAACAGACCGACGAGTGGTTTCTGCCAGTGAGCCTGAAGCCTGGCCTGGTGGTGTGCGATAATGGGCGAAATCTCGTTGCAGCTCTGGGAATAGCCGGTTTGACGCACATCCCTTGCCTGGCGCATGTGCTGAATTTGGTGGTGCAGAAGTTCATTCACAGCTACCCCGACATGTCAGAACTGCTGCATAAAGTGCGGGCCGTCTGTTCGCGCTTCCGGCGTTCACATCCTGCCGCTGCTCGCCTGTCGGCCTTCCCGCTCACCGCCTCATATGCGACGTGCCCACCAGGTGGAACTCCACCTTGCACATGCTGGACAGACTGTGCGAGCAGCAGCAGGCCATAGTGGAGTTTCAGCTGCAGCACGCACAGGTCAGTCGCACTGCGGAACAGCACCACTTAACCACCAATGACTGGGCCTCCATGCGAGACCTGTGTGCCCTGTTGCGCTGTTTCGAGTACTCCACCAACATGGCCAGTGGCGATGACACCGTTATCAGCGTTACAATACCACTTCTATGTCTCCTTGAGAAAACACTTAGGGCGATGATGGAAGAGGAGGTGGCCCAGGAGGAGGTCATTTTTAGCACTTTCAGGCCAGTTTCTTAGAAGTGACTCAGAGGGAGGTTTTTTGCAACAGCAGAGGCCAGGTACAAATGTGGCCAGCCAGGGCCCACTACTGGAGGACGAGGAGGATGAGGATGAGGAGGAGGTGGAGGAGGATGAGGATGAAGCATGGTCACAGCGGGGTGGCACCCAACGCAGCTCGGGCCCATCACTGGTGCGTGGCTGGGGGGAAACGCAGGACGATGACGATACGCCTCCCACAGAGGACAGCTTGTCCTTACCTCTGGGCAGCCTGGCACACATGAGCGACTACATGCTGCAGTGCCTGCGCAACGACAGCAGAGTTGCCCACATTTTAACTCGTGTGGACTACTGGGTTACCACCCTGCTGGATCCACGGTACAAAGACAATGTGCCCACCTTACTTCCTGCACTGGAGCGTGATAGGAAGATGCGCGAGTACAAGCGCACGTTGGTAGACGCGCTACTGAGAGCATTCCCAAATGTCACAGGGGAACAAGTGGAAGCCCAAGACCAAGGCAGAGGAGGAGCAAGAGGTCGCCAAGGCAGCTGTGTCACGGCCAGCTCCTCTGAGGGCAGGGTTAGCATGGCAGAGATGTGGAAAAGTTTTGTCAACACGCCACAGCTAACTGCACCACCACCTGATACGCAACATGTTAGCAGGAGGCAACATTTCACTAACATGGTGGAACAGTACGTGTGCACACCCCTCCATGTACTGACTGATGGTTCGGCCCCATTCAACTTCTGGGTCTCTAAATTGTCCACGTGGCCAGAGCTAGCCTTTTATGCCTTGGAGGTGCTGGCCTGCCCGGCGGCCAGCGTTTTGTCTGAACGTGTATTCAGCACGGCAGAGGGTGTCATTACAGACAAACACAGCCGCCTGTCTACAGCCAATGTGGACAAGCTGACGTTCATGAAAATGAACCAGGCATGGATCCCACAGGACCTGTCCATCCCTTGTGCAGATTAGACATTAACTACCTCCCCTTAACCATATATTACTGTACTCCAGGGCACTTCCTCATTCAATCCTATTTTTATTTTCATTTTACCATTATTTTGCGGGGCAACCCAAAGTTGAATGAACCTCTCCTCTGTCTGGGTGCCGGGGCCTAAATATCTGACAATGGACTGTTACAGTGTTGGGTGACGTGAAGCCTGATTCTCTGCTATGACATGCAGACTGATTCTCTGCTGACATGAAGCCATATTCTCTGTTACGGGACCTCTCTCCTCTGCCTGGGTGCCGGGGCCTAAATTTATGACAATGGACTGCTCCAGTGTTGGGTGACGTGAAGCCTGATTCTCTGCTATGACATGCAGACTGATTTTCTGCTGACATGAAGCCAGATTCTCTGTTACGGGACCTCTCTCCTCTGCCTGGGTGCCGTTGCCTAAATTTATGACAATGGACTGTTACAGTGGTGGGTGACGTGAAGCCTGATTCTCTGCTATGGCATGCAGACTGATTCTCTGCTGACATGAAACCAAATTCTCTGTTACAGGACCTCTCTCCTCTGCCTGGGTGCCGGTGCCTAAATTTATGACAATGGACTGTTACAGTGGTGGGTGACGTGAAGCATGATTCTCTGCTATGACATGCAGACTGATGACTTAATAGGATGGAAGAATTTCCTCCGTCTACTGATACCTACCCAGATCCCCTTTAAATAATCACACCAACACCTACTTGCTTTGGTAAAATGACCGTGACGGCCAAACTTTATTATTCCACACATTAAAGCAACATCTTTCACCATATAACATGAATAATAATACCAATAACAACAGCAGGCACTTTTTAAACATCCCTCAACATTATCACCTACTGCACCGTAACAAGGATCCTGGAGGGCAACCCAAACTAGCAGTATCCTCCTTCACCGCCTCACCTCGTACTTCAAGCTTACCCTTGGCCGCACTCACCGACCCAAGGGCACCAACTCCTTGAAGTATACCAGTATCCCTCCTGTAGGCCTTGTAGCCCAAACAGGAGCCCCATCCTCGGTATTAACAAACCATATGAGATGCAGGCTCTAACATTTCCTGCATCTCTTAACTATTGAATTGCTCCCCCAGGCTCCCATATCAAGCAGCCACTAAACGACCACCGGTGACACCTCACCTGTGGGCGTCCCGCCATACCTTAAGGGCAGTCTCCAAACCTTCCTGAATACCCAATGCCCACATGTCTATGCCAACATCATTAAGGTGCACACCATCCTCTCTCAATAATTGAGGCGATGCCGCCTCCAATTCCCGGTGACGCACTACCAAACCACCTTGCCTGCGAACAAAACGCCCCACCTCCTTATTCAATTTCGCCTGGGCTTTATTGATATGCTCCACCGACCTGGCAAACCGCCAGCAACGTCTCGCAACCACCTCTGACCACACAATCAACAAATCCGGAAAATCCGACAATTAGCGCAGCGCATCCAACTTAATGTCCAGGATTACATCCCGATCGTTGCCCCCAACATGGAGCACTAAGATATTAGGCGGCCAATCTAAAGTGGCATTAACATGAATTCTAGGCAACACCCGACCCCAAAGGAGCCCCCTCAACCCAATCCACCTGATTACCAACTCATCCGTCGGGAAACCCAATTGGCGTCCGTTCCGCCTGACAACCGCACGTAAGGCCCCCCAATGGACGTATGAGTGCCCAAAAATCCATGCCAGAGAAGGCGCTGCCCCTGTAACAAAAAATAAACATATTCATAACAGAACCAGAACACCAACACGCTCCATTCACAGAAGCCCCGCCCAACAATCAATCATAAAAGATGAGGTTGAATATATGAGTGAAAACAATCCGACTCCCAGCACCCAATACGCTTGATAACATCTTCACCCAGCCCCCACCTGGCCGCTTCAGTTGCTGCCCAGATCCGAAAGGAGTGGGATGTATAATCATCAACAGGCAAACCCGCCACCAACAAACACTTCCTAAAAACAGATATGAATTGGAAGCGAGACAACCGCAACCCGTCCTGGTAAACCAACAATGCACCCGATCCATCAGGCCGCACTCCCAAATATTCCTCAACGCAACGCACTGGACAAAGTACCGACCCCACCAATTTGCCGAAGCCACAAAACCACACCCCTACCTTCCTGATCAGTTTTAGACTTGCGTATTACGCACCTCAACCCGCCGTCAAACAACAGTACATCTTCCAACAACAAACCTCCACCACCCGAGCGACTAGCTGCTACCAATTCAGAAATACGAAATGCTCCTAAAAAGGCTAGCGAAAATGCAGCCCTAAACAAAAACACCTCAAATACCGACACACAAACCGACTCCGCCCTCTCCCACAACAACTGCAACACCGCGAAAGACACTGGCCTCCTAGTGTCCCTCCGAATCATCCCACGACGGTAACCCTTCAACACCTGCCGAACCCCAAAACACTTAGAAACATCCGCCAGACCCCGCCAGCGCATCCAGAAAGCCACAGCCCCAACCCTCTTTGACACCACCGAGAAAGATACACCTGCCGAATAACACGAACCCACCCAAAAAAACAATAAGGTCCGGAAATCATCAACCAAACTACAACCACCTACCTGCTCAATCAATTCCTCCCACAAAGCCCACACTGCTGAGTAGGCTGACCACGTACCTCTACTAAGCGACTGCCTAATCAGATCAGTTGACACCCCAAGGCCACGCTCCAGAGCCACTGGGGACAGGGTAACCCCCGTACTTCGACACCCGGCGCCAAGCTGCGAAAGCGATCCCACTGGAAACGAGAAAGGGAATCAGCAAGTGAGTTGTCTACCCCAGGAACATGCACAGCAACAAAACAAGCATTCAGCCGCAAACCCCTCAACACCAAATGCCTTAATAAATTCAACACCGGCGGAGAGTTGGCTGTCTGACTATTAATCGCCTGCACCACACCCAAATTATCACAGTAGAAACGCACCCGCCGATTCATAAGCCATTCCCCCCACAACTCCGTAGCCAAAACAATAGGGAAAAGCTCCAACAACACCAAGTTGCCGGGGACACCAGCCAGTCTCCACTCTTCCGGCCATGCCTCCGCACTCCATTGACCCTGACAAAAAACACCATATCCGCACGAACCTGCCACATCCGAAAATAATTCCAAATCCACACTACTAATCGCCTCTTCCATCCACATAGACCGCCCATTATACTCCCCAAAAAAGCTCTCCCAAACCGCCAAGTCCTCCTTTACCTCAGCTGGTAACCGCAAGTAATGAAACGGTGCAGTAACACCCGCAGTAGCCAACGCCAAACGCCGACAAAAAACCCGTCCCATCGGCAAAATACGACAAGCGAAATTCAGTTTGCCCAAGACCGACTGAACCCGCTTGAGCTGGACCTTTCTGGCCCTATGTAGGAAGACAACCTCAGCCAACAAATCAGACACCTTGTTGTCAGGTAGCCGGCATTCCATGGCCATGCTGTCAATCTCAATCCCCAAAAACGTCAATACAGTGGAAGGACCCTCCGTTTTTTCACCCGCCAAAGGGATCCCAAACCTAGCCGCCACACGCTCCATTGTATGCAACAGAACAGCACACACCCTGGATTCAGCCGGACCCAAGAACAAAAAATCGTCCAGATAATGCAATACCGAATTCCACGCCGACTCCTGTTTCACTACCCATTCCAAAAACGAACTGAACGATTCAAACAATGAACAAGAAATTGCGCAGCCCATCGGCAAACAACAATCCACATAAAAACAACCATCCCATTGGAAACCCAGTAAATGCAAGCTATCCGGGTGGATGGGCAACAACTGAAAAGCAGCCTCAATGTCCGTTTTAGCGAGCAGGGCGCCCTGCCCGAAATGCCTCACCCAACGCACCGCCGCATCAAATGACGTGTAGGACACAGAACACAACTCATCAGCAATGCCATCATTCACAGACCCCCCTTGCAGATAGGACAAATGATGAATCAACCTAAACTTATTGGGCTCCTTCTTAGGCACCAAACCCAACGGGGAGACCCACAAATCAGGCAAAGGACTCCTTAAAGGGGCCTACAACCCTGCCCGCCGCAACCTCCTTCTCAATCTTTTCCTTTACCACACCCGGATGGCACAATGCAGAGTTCAAATTCCTAGCCGATACACTCGGCACAACTAAACTACACGGAATCACGAAACCCTCAGTAAACCCCGCCAACAACAACCGAGCCACCTCCCTATTTGGATACTTCCTTAAATAGGGGACCATCTCTTCCACCCTCAACGGCGTCACCCCTCTTCTGCGTAACCTCGGGTCCCTTACCCCTCCCTCGCCGGAAACACCGTAACAAACTGTGGGAGCCACCGCAACCGGAGCACTCATGCTTGTACCGGCAGTCTGACAAGAACCTGCAATGCCCTTCATTATACTGCCAGCAACAACCCTTTCTATTCCCTCCTTGAAAATCCGAGGCCAAGGGACCCCCGGCTGCTCCCCGAAAGGGCTGAGAACCTCCCCTAGGCGGCGCCATCAGCCGCATCCAGAGACCAATGTCCTTATGATCCCATCATATGCTGCGCCTGACCGCCTTCCGCTGCCGGAACTGCTCATCATACCTAAGCCACGCCACACCCCCGTACATCCGATGAGCCTCCCCTATCGCGTCCATATAGCAGAACAGTTCAGAGCAATGTTCAGGCGATTTCTCCCCAACCCTCACTGGCCAGAATCGCAAAGGCCAATTCTGAAACGTACGCAGGATCAATCTATACCGCCTCTGTTCTTCCTCCTCCTTCTTACTCTCATCAGGTTTACCCCTATCTAAATAAAAAATTTCCAACGGAAGCAATGAAAATATTTCCACATATTCATCCTTCCATATCTTGTCCCTAATGTTCCTGCTTCAAGTGAGCCCCCAGCGGCCCCTCAAAACACACATATATCTCCCCCTTTGCAGCATCCGCCAACCGAACTCCATCCCCCACATCACTACTAACACCTGCAACTGCCTTTGAACCTGAGGCCTGCGAACCAACAGCGGAGGCACCCCAGTCCCCAGCCGTGAAAGCAAAGACAGCATACCAGACAGTACCTCCCGAGCTAAAACATCCGCCCCCCCACTATGCTGTACTGGACCCCCAACCAGCATCTGACACAACGTCATCTCACCTGGCCGTCCCCGGATGGATTCTCCGGCAGCTCTCAGACACTCCCACCGGCGTGCTTGCTCCGGCGACCTCCAGAATGGAAACATCTCTTCCGCCTGCCGTGACGTCCGCTCCCGAATCCAGTTCTCCCTCCTCCAACTGCGATGCCTCCCCCTCCTGCAGATGGCGAGAGGGGAGGGTAATACTCCTACTCCTCGATGTGTGGGCCCGATCACTTGGCCGCAGGCTGTCCAGTCTTCCTGCCCCCAACTGAAGAGGCTCTGCAGCAGCTGCACTGCAAGCCGCCTCTCCATGCCCCTGCTCAGGGGCGGAGCCACATTATCCCACTCCTCAATACTGTGGGTGCAATGACGCCGGCCCACCACTAGGGGCCGCGCCGCATCCGCTTTACCACCAGCTCCTGAGCTCTCCCTGGACACCTCACTCCTCGGCTGTCGGCCTGTATCCATCCGCCGCAGCGCCGACACACCAGAAACTTCAGCCGCCCCAAGGCCCGAACCGGAAGACGACCTGGCCGCACTGCTTCCTCCAGGCTCAGGTAAGGCCCTCCTGGCTCGCTCCCCGCGTGGGACATCTCGCGGGAATGCAGCCGCAGGCGATCTCACACTCCCCCGTGTAGCATGGGAAACAGGCCTAGGACAAACCCGGCCCTCTCCCGCCGGCCCGCCACGCGATCCCGGATTCCCCCCGCTGCGCCTGAGGGCCCGACCGGCTACAGACACCTCAGACCGCAGCGGAAGATCCCTGGCGGGGCTCCCAATACGTCGGCGGACCCGAGAGGTGAATTCAGGGCTCAAACGCTAAGGGGGCAAAGATCTCCTGGCCCTGAAAGCGTGGGGCGGACACAACCGGAGGCAGCGTGGGGGGGTTAAGAGCAGCCTGGATGGTCTTCTGAAGAAAATCCATACCATGCAACTCCACCGCAGCCCGCACCGACGCCAAAAGTTCCTCCATGGAGGCCATGACCACAAAAACTCACTGGCTCGAGCTGGCAACTGACCAGTAGCCCCTCCCTCAGTTCCTTATATACAGCCCGCGAAACTACCAGCTCCCCCCACTCCGTCCAGCAGACCAGCCCCCAACCATGCACCAACCCAGCATCATTAACCCCTTACTAGCCTACAGTCTTCCCCCTAAGTCAGTACGCCCTGCGCTATGTCTGTGCCTTGCTCCATTGCTATTATTCTCTGCTGACATGAAGCCAGATTCTCTGTTACGGGACCTCTCTCCTCTGCCTGGGTGCCGGGGCCTGCATTTATGACAATGGACTGTTACAGTGGTGGGTGACGTCAAACATGATTCTCTGCTATGATATGAAGACTGATTCTCTGCTGACATGAAGCCAGATTCTCTGTTACGGGACCTCTCTCCTCTGCCTGGGTGCCTGAGCCTAAATATCTGACAATGGACTGTTCCAGTGTTAAGTGACGTGAAGCATGATTCTCTGCTATGATATGAAGACTGATTCTCTGCTGACATGAAGCCAGATTCTCTATTACGGGACCTCTCTCCTCTGCCTGGGTGCCGGGGCCTAAATATATGACAATAGACTGTTACAGTGGTGGGTGACGTGAAGCATGATTCTCTGCTATGACATGCAGACTGATTCTCTGCTGACATGAAGCCAGATTCTCTGTTACGGGACCTCTCTCCTCTGCCTGGGTGCCTGAGCCTAAATATCTGACAATGGACTGTTCCAGTGTTGGGTGACGTGAAGCATGATTCTCTGCTATGATATGAAGACTGATTCTCTGCTGACATGAAGCCAGATTCTCTGTTACGGGACCTCTCTCCTCTGCCTGGATGCCGGGGCCTAAATATATGACAATGGACTGTTACAGTGGTGGGTGACGTGAAGCATGATTCTCTGCTATGACATGCAGACTGATTCTCTGCTGACATGAAGCCAGATTCTCTGTTACAGGACCTCTCTCCTCTGCCTGGGTGCCTGAGCCTAAATATCTGACAATGGACTGTTCCAGTGTTGGGTGACGTGAAGCATGATTCTCTGCTATGATATGAAGACTGATTCTCTGCTGACATGAAGCCAGATTCTCTGTTACGGGACCTCTCTCCTCTGCCTGGGTGCCGGGGCCTAAAATTATGACAATGGACTGTTACAGTGGTGGGTGACGTGAAGCATGATTCTCTGCTATGATATGAAGACTGATTCTCTGCTGACATGAAGCCAGATTCTCTGTTACGGGACCTCTCTCCTCTGCCTGGGTGCCGGGGCCTAAATATATGACAATGGACTGTTACAGTGGTGGGTGACGTGAAGCCAGATTCTCTGCTATGGGACCTCTCTCCAATTGATATTGGTTAATTTTTATTTATTTAATTTTAATTTTTATTCATTTCCCTATCCACATTTGTTTGCAGGGGATTTACCTACATGTTGCTGCCTTTTGCAGCCCTCTAGCCCTTTCCTGGGCTGTTTTACAGCCTTTTTAGTGCCGAAAAGTTTGGGTCCCGAACCCGAACATTTCCGGGAAGTTTGGCCGAACTTCTCGAACCCGAACATCCAGGTGTTCGCTCAACTCTAGTTACAAGGTTATAAACATATACACTACGTGCAGAATTATTAGGCAAATGAGTATTTTGACCACATCATCCTCTTTATGCATGTTGTCTTACTCCAAGCTGTATAGGCTCGAAAGCCTACTACCAATTAAGCATATTAGGTGATGTGCATCTCTGTAATGAGCAGGGGTGTGGTCTAATGACATCAACACCCTATATCAGGTGTGCATAATTATTAGGCAACTTCCTTTCCTTTGGCAAAATGGGTCAAAAGAAGGACTTGACAGGCTCAGAAAAGTCAAAAATAGTGAGATATCTTGCAGAGGGATGCAGCACTCTTAAAATTGCAAAGCTTCTGAAGCGTGATCATCGAACAATCAAGCGTTTCATTTAAAATAGTCAACAGGGTCGCAAGAAGCGTGTGGAAAAACCAAGGCGCAAAATAACTGCCCATGAACTGAGAAAAGTCAAGCGTGCAGCTGCCAAGATGCCACTTGCCACTTGCCAACAGTTTGGCCATATCACTCCAACATCACTGGAGTGCCCAAAAGCACAAGGTGTGCAATACTCAGAGACATGGCCAAGGTAAGAAAGGCTGAAAGACGACCACCACTGAACAAGACACACAAGCTGAAACGTCAAGACTGGGCCAAGAAATATCTCAAGACTGATTTTTCTAAGGTTTTATGGACTGATGAAATGAGAGTGAGTCTTGATGGGCCAGATGGCTGGATTGGTAAAGGGAGAGAGCTCCAGTCCGACTCAGACGCCAGCAAGGTGGAGGTGGAGTACTGGTTTGGGCTGGTATCATCAAAGATGAGCTTGTGGGGCCTTTTTGGGTTGAGGATGGAGTCAAGCTCAACTCCCAGTCCTACTGCCAGTTTCTGGAAGACACTTTCTTCAAGCAGTGGTACAGAAAGAAGTCTGCAAGGTAAGAAAAACATGATTTTCATGCAGGACAATGCTCCATCACACGCGTCCAAGTACTCCACAACGTGGCTGGCAAGAAAGGGTATAAAAGAAGAAAATCTAATGACATGGCCTCCTTGTTCACCTGATCTGAACCCCATTGAGAACCTGTGGTCCATCATCAAATGTGAGATTTACAAGGAGGGAAAACAGTACACCTCTCTGAACAGTGTCTGGGAGGCTGTGGTTGCTGCTGCATGCAATGTTGATGGTGAACAGATCAAAACACTGACAGAATCCATGGATGGCAGGCTTTTGAGTGTCCTTGCAAAGAAAGGTGGCTATATTGGTCACTGATTTGTTTTTGTTTTGTTTTTTAATGTCAGAAATGTATATTTGTGAATGTTGAGATGTTATATTGGTTTCACTGGTAAAAATAAATAATTGAAATGGGTATATATTTGTTTTTTGTTAAGTTGCCTAATAATTATGTACAGTAATAGTCACCTGCACACACAGATATCCCCCTAAAATAGCTAAAACTAAAAACAAACTAAAAACGACTTCCAAAAATATTCAGCTTTGATATTAATGAGTTTTTTGGGTTCATTGAGAACATGGTTGTTGTTCAATAATAAAATTAATCCTCCAAAATACAACTTGCCTAATAATTCTGCACTCCCTGTATAAGTAAATAAACACAATGATACATGCAAATAAATATATATAGCGTTAATATAAAGCATTACAAGCTTATGCAATACATGTGAGTGGAAATAACTTGTCACATTATAACCAAACTATTATTAGGTTAGGATATTAACCGCCTCCGGACCGCCTAACGCAGATGTGCGGTCCGGAGGCGGCAGCGCTGCGCACAACGACGCATATACGCGTCATCTCGCGAGACGCGAGATGACGCGCTATGCGGCCCGCGCATGCGCAGTTCGGGCCGGCATTTCGAAGAGGACCATTTCGTCATCAGCTTGCCAGCCAATGATCGCGGCTGGCAAGCTGATGATTTTCAAAAAATCCAATCACAGAGCCAGATAACAGATCATATTTGTAAATATGATCTGTTATATGTCTGCCTGCTCCTCTGCTGGTTCTTTTCGTCGGTTGGATCCAGCAGAGGAGCAGGCTACACAGTGAGTACACCAAACAGCACACTTTAGCCCCAGATCACCCCCCTGAACCCCAATTAACCCTTTGATCACCCCTTTGTTAATCACTAGTGAAAGGAAAAAAGTGATCAGTGTAAACTGTCACTTTTTTTTTCACTGGAATTGACAGTTAGGTTTTAGGTATAGTTTAGGCCCCTTGGTTAGGTAGTTAGCGATCAGTTAGCGCCCAGCCCACCGCACCGCAGTCCGTTATTCGCTGATTAGCGTATCGCTAATCAGCATTTGTACTTTTATAGTATCTGGAAGTAATCAAAACTGATCACGGTCAGATCTATAATTGTATTAGTGTCACTTTAGTTCACCCTCCACCCAAAACGCAGTGTTTGCCCGATCAGGACTGATCGGTCGCCCACATGTGCGTTCACCCACGCCCGCCCCACTGCAGTGACAAAAAAATTTTTTTTTTGATCACTGCACAATCACTTTACATGCACTGCGGCGATAAAAAAATCTGTTTTGATATTTTTTATCAACCGCAGCGGCCTCCGGTACTTCGCTAGCCTCCCCTTTGTAAGACAGGCTGCCTTTTTTTTCTTGGGTAGTCTCAGGGAATACCCCTAAATTTAGTTGCCCAAAATGTCAAACAGGGGGTATTCCTCTGAAGAGGCCTACAGGCTTCTGACCCAGTCGGATGAGGAGTGGGAACCCTCATCTGATGAATCCAGCGGGTCAGAATACGAACCTGTAGAAAGCAGTGGCTCTCTGACCCAAAGTTCAGACGAGGAGGCTGAGGTCCCTGATACCACCAGGCGTACCCGGCCCCGTGTCGCTAGACCACAGGTTGCGCAGGATCCGCTTCAAGAGCAGCAGAGTGGGGCTGGTTCTGTCGGATTACGTGGTGAGGCATACACCAGCAGCCCAGCCCTCCCTGGACCTAGTACCAGCACTGCCGTACAACCTGGTGAAGTAGCGAGCACCAGAAGGGCAGTTGAAGCTGGTACGGTGGCACGTGCAGTAGTGACCCCGTCGCAACCACCGCAAAGACGTGCCCGTAGACCCCCTAGAATCCCTGAGGTGCTGTCAAACCCTGATTGGCAGTCCCCAACTTCAGCCGCACCTGTAGTTTTCCCTTTCACTGCCCAGTCTGGAGTTCGGGTTGAGACAGCTCAGATCGGTTCGGCCCTGGGATTTTTTTGAGCTGTTCTTGACTGCGGAGCTCTTAGACATAGTTGTGGCCGAAACAAACAGGTATGCCACACAATTTATCACCGCTAACCCGGGAAGCTTTTATGCCCAGCCTTTCCGGTGGAAACCAGTCCAAGTTTCCGAAATTAAAACTTTTCTGGGCCTCCTCCTCAACATGGGTCTAACTAAAAAGCATGAATTGCGGTCATATTGGTCCACGAACCCAATTCATCACATGCCCATGTTCTCTGCTGCTATGTCCAGGGCACGTTTTGAGGCCATCCTGCGTTTCCTGCACTTTAGTGACAACACCGCCTCCCGTCCCAGAGGCCACCCTGCTTTTGACCGGCTCCACAAAATTCGGCCCCTCATAGACCATTTCAACCAGAAATTTGCAGATTTGTATACCCCAGAGCAAAACATCTGCGTAGACGAGTCCCTGATACATTTTACCGGGCGCCTTGGCTTCAAACAATACATCCCAAGCAAGCGCGCCCGGTATGGGGTCAAATTGTATAAGCTCTGTGAAAGGGCCACAGGCTATACCCACAAATTTCGGATCTATGAGGGAAAAGATCAGACCCTGGAGCCGGTCGGTTGCCCTGACTACCTGGGGAGCAGTGGGAAGACAGTTTGGGACTTGGTGTCACCCTTATTCGGCAAGGGGTACCATCTTTATGTGGACAATTTTTACACAAGTGTGGCCCTCTTTAGGCATTTGTTTCTAGAACGGATTGGCGCCTGTGGTACCGCGCGAACTAGTCGTGCAGGCTTCCCCCAACGGCTCGTTACCACCCGTCTTGCAAGGGGGCAGAGGGCCGCACTGTGTAACGAAAAACTGCTCGCGGTGAAATGGAGAGACAAGCGTGACGTTTACATGCTCTCCTCCATTCACGCAGACACGACAATACAAATTGAGCGAGCAACCCGTGTCATTGAAAAGCCCCTCTCAGTCCACGACTATAACCTTCACATGGGAGGGGTGGACTTCAATGACCAGATGTTGTCTCCGTATTTAGTTTCCCGCAGAACCAGACGCTGGTATAAGGTGTTTGTATATTTAATTCAATTGGCTCTGTATAATAGTTTTGTTCTCTACAGTAAGGCTGGGAGAACTGGATCCTTCCTCAAATTTCAGGAAGAGATCATCGAGAACCTCCTGTACCCAGGAGGTTCCGTGGCCCCATCCACCAGTGTAGTTAGCCGTCTACACGAGCGACATTTCCCCAATGTCGTTCCTGGTACCTCAACCCAACCGTCACCCCGAAAAAGATGTCGTGTCTGTAGCAGGAGTGGAATAAGGCGTGGCACCCGCTATTTCTGTCCTGACTGTCCTGACCACCCTGCCCTATGCTTTGGAGAGTGTTTCCGGAAGTACCACTCACAGGTACACTATTAGCATAGTGATCATCTCACCAGGACAGGCACACAGGGCTATTAGGGCCCATTCACTCACACAGCTGCTGCAAACGTCTCCTTTCACATGGGACAAAGTGCATAACGCACTTCGCCACATCTTTGGGCGATTTGCGCTTTGCACATTGACCCATGGGGAAGGAGAGGTTTGTTCTATAAAGGTAAAAAAAAAAAAAAACACCAGTAAGCAAAAAGGTTAATGTTCAGTTAAAAAAGTTAAAGTTTATATGTTCTGTTGCAAAGTTAATAAAATTATTGCGTTGCGGCCTGGTTTTTTCTTTTTTTTTTTTTTTTTACCTTCCAGGTGGACCAACCGATCGATTAGCTGCAGCACTGATGTGCATTCTGACAGAAGCATTGCGCTGCTGTCAGATTACACGCAAGTCGGTGTATGCGACGCTGCAAGACGAGATTTTCTCCTCTGCAGTAACAGATACGTTTGCCGAGGCATACGAGCTGAGGAGGAGGCGGCGTTCCTATGCTTTGGCAAACACTTTGTATATATATAAAAAAAATAAAAAATCCCGGCAATGATTTATTTATCCACATCGATTGATGTGAATGGAGAAATCTGGTTTGCCAGGGCATACGAGCTAAGTGGGTATGGATGTAGGGCGGAGCTCCTATGTCCTGGCAGACGCCTTTCCCCTCCATTTTTTTTTTTTGGCAGAGATTTTTTCATCCACATTGATCGATGCGAATGAAGAAATCTGTGCCGTTCATTTTTTTCTTTCATCCCAGAGGCTGAACGGAAAAAAAAATCTCATTACCTGTATGCTCAATATAAGGAGAATAGCAGAAACTCCTAATGCTGGCCATACATGTAATGATTGCGGAGACCCTCAAATGCCAGGGCAGTACAAACACCCCACAACTGACTTTCCCATTTTGGAAAGAAGACACCCCAAGGTATTTGCTGAGGGGCATATTGAGTCCATGAAAGATTTAAATGTTTGTCCTAAGTTAGCGGAAAGTGAGACTTTGTGAGAAAAACCCAAAAAAAAATCAATTTCCGCTAACTTATGCGAAAAAAAAAAAATTCTATGAACTTGCCAGGCCCCTCATTGGATACCTTGGGGTGTCTTCTTTCCAAAGTGGGGTCACATGTGGGGTATTTATACTGCCCTGGCATTTTAGGGGCCCTAAAGCGTGAGAAGAAGTCTGGGATCCAAATGTCTAAAAATGCCCTCCTAAAAGGAATTTGGGCACCTTTGCGCATCTAGGCTGCAAAAAAGTGTCACACATCTGGTATCGCCGTACTCAGGAGAAGTTGGGGGATGTGTTTTGGGGTGTCATTTTACATATACCCATGCTGGGTGAGATAAACATCTTGATCAAATGCCAACTTTGTATAAAAAAATTGGAAAAGTTGTCTTTTGCCAGGATATTTCTCTCACCCAGCATGGGTATATGTAAAATGACACCCCAAAACACATTCCCCAACTTCTCCTGAGTACGGCGATACCAGATGTGTGACACTTTTTTGCAGCCAAGGTGGGCAAAGGGGCACATATTCCAAAGTGCACCTTTCGGATTTCGCAGGCCATTTTTTTACACATTTTGATTGCAAAATACTTCTCACACATTTGGGCCCCTAAATTGCCAGGGCAGTATAACTACGCCACAAGTGACCCCATTTTGGAAAGAAGACACCCCAAGGTATTCCGTGAGGGGCATGGCGAGTTCCTAGAATTATTATTTTTTTGTCGCAAGTTAGTGGAATATGAGACTTTGTAAGGAAAAAAGAGAAAAAAAAATCATCATTTTCCGCTAACTTGTGACAAAAAAAAAAATATTCTAGGAACTCGCTGTGCCCCTCACGACATACCTTGGGGTGTCTTCTTTCCAAAATGGGGTCACTTGTGGGGTAGTTATACTGCCCTGGCAATTTAGGGGACCATATGTGTGAGAAGTACTTTGCAATCAAAATGTGTAAAAAATGGCCTGCAAAATCCGAAAGGTGCACTTTGGAATATGTGCCCCTTTGCCCACCTTGGCAGCAAAAAAGTGTGACACATCTGGTATCGCCGTACTCAGGAGAAGTTGGGGAATGTGTTTTGGGGTGTCATTTTACATATACCCATGCTGGGTGAAAAAAATATCTTGGTCAAATGCCAACTTTGTATAAAAAAATGGGAAAAGTTGTCTTTTGCCAAGATATTTCTCTCACCCAGCATGGGTATATGTAAAATGACACACCAAAACACATTCCCCAACTTCTCCTGAGTACAGCGATACCAGATGTGTGACACTTTTTTGATGCCAAGGTGGGCAAAGGGGCACATATTCCAAAGTGCACCTTTCGGATTTCACTGGTCATTTTTTACAGATTTTGATTGCAAAGTACTGTTGGTGTCCGCCTGGCGGTGCAGAGTCAAACGGATCCGTCCTGACTTACAATGGAAGTCAATAGGGATGGATCCGTTTACATTGACACAATATTGGTGAAAGTGTAAATGGATCCGTTGCATTCACACTTGAGCATGCGGGATGGAGCGCTTTGTATGCGCGATTGTATGTGCGTTTACAATCGCGGCTCCGGAACAAGTGAACGCCCATTGTCGCGCGTTCCCGGAAGTCTATGTACGGGAATGCGCGACAAGATGCCTCAAAGAAGCTCCTGAACTTGGGGTCATTTGTGGGGGTTTTCTACTGTTTGGGCATTGTAGAACCTCAGGAATCATGACAGGTGCTCAGAAAGTCAGAGCTGCTTCAAAAATCAAAGACATGTAGAACAATAAATTTGGCGAAAAATGTATATATGGATGTAGTTTTTTTGCAAAATTTTACAGCTGAAAGTGAAAAATGTCATTTTTTTGCAAAAAAATCATTACATTTTGATTAATAACAAAAAAAGTAAAAATGTCAGCAGCAATAAAATACCACCAAATGAAAGCTCTATTAGTGAGAAGAAAAGGAGGTAAAATTAATTTGGGTGGTAAGTTGCATGACCGAGCGATAAACGGTGAAAGGAGTGTAGTGCCGAAGTGTAAAAAGTGCTCTGGTCATGAAGGGGGTTTCAGCTAGCGGGGCTGAAGTGGTTAAAGTAGGAACATAAGTTATATATATCACTTCTGTTCAGAGAAAATCTCATGATATCAAGATGGGTATGTCTAATCCTAGACATCAATATAGAATGCTAAATACATTCTGCCCCATTCTAGCCAATTACACATCACATGACTTCAGGCATGGGTAGATCCATCCAAGGATATAACTTAGAAGAGATAACTGTATCCTTCCGCCCCATCCTGGACTATTTTCACACATTTTACTTTGGTAAAAATATTAAGACAAATAAGGCTACTTTCACGCTGCCGTTTCTGGGTCCGAGATCAGTTTCAAGGCTCTCACAAGCGGCCCCAAACTGATCAGTTTAGCCCCAATGCATTCTGAATGGATGCGGATCCATTCAGAATGCATGAGTTTGGCTCCGTTCCGCCTCCATTCCGCTCTGGAGGCGGACACCAAAACGCTGCTTGCAGCGTTTTGGTGTCCGCCTGGCGGTGCAGAGTCAAACGGATCCGTCCTGACTTACAATGGAAGTCAATGGGGATGGATCCATTTACATTGACACAATATTGGTGCAAGTGTAAATGGATACGCTGCATTCACACTTGAGCATGCGGGATGGAGCGCTCTGTATGCGTGATTGTATGTGCGTTTACAATCGCGGCTCCGGAAAAAGTGAACGCCCATTGTCGCGCGTTCCCGGAAGTCTATGTACGGGAATGCGCGACAAGATGCCCCAAAGAAGCTCCTGAACTTCTTGGGGCGTCGGGCGTTTTACAGCACGATCATACGCGCTGTAAAACACCCAGGTGAGAACCATGCCGATAGGAACGCGCTGTAAAACGCTTAGGTGTGAACCCAGCCTTAGACTTTTTTTGACTAAGTGTATGCAGATGGAGCCGTACTGAACGGATACCATTGTTTGCATTTATAGATGTGGATCCATCTGTGCAGATACCAGACGGATCCGCACCTAACGCAGGTGTGAAAGTAGCCTAACAGGGATCTAGGACCTTTGCTAGACCATATCTTAAATAGGAAGGACTTGAAACAAGTCTTTCCTGTGGGAATCCATCACTTAGCTTGGCAAAGAATATTCTATCAATATATATATGTGTGTATATATATATATATATATATATATATATATATGCAATAATTTAATGCTTTGCTAGATTATGAGTCTAGATTCTTCTGCAGGTAAAATGAAGTCTCACAATATCCTAAGACTACATCTCAATATGAAGATGATTAATTAATTAATTTATTCACCAATCTAGATGGTATCATTTCACCCACACTATTCAATTAGTATTAATAAAATGACATTTTCTGTGTCTCTTACCAAGTCCTAGTAGGAATCTCACTTCTGCTCCTAGGAAAGCTGGGTGGTCCATCATAGCGCATCTCACCATGGCTTTCATCTTGATAGACCCCTCTAGAGAGCTCAACTTGTCTCCTCTTTTTTTTCTAATCTTTTCTTTTCCCCCTGTGTGTGGTTTATGATCACAAACTTATCAGTTAGACACACCTTCCTAGTTTGGAACTTTCCAATCATTGTCAGATGGGCGTGACTGTTGATAAGAAAAATGACATCATAACTTTAATGCACTTTTGCTACTGTTGTAATGTCACCTACTCATACCTAGGTGGCACTGCTGTGTAAGCTATTTTCATCATAGTATAAAGAGTTAACTTATGTAAGTCTGAATAAAACGTATTCTATTCAATTGACCTTAGAAGCTTTAATTCAAAGCTATAGGGATTAATTCTGACACTTGCAGCAATTAGAGACAGACCTCTAGACAGATCTCTGATTGTTTTCTCACACTGTTGATCTATTGACCATAATGATATGAATGGCCTTGTTTTGTCACAGAGATATCAGTACCTCCTGTCATACCAAAGATGTGATTAATTGTTACAAAACACACATCTTTACAGACACTCTTTTAGAGACGAATATTCTCCTAATGAGAAATATGTATAGTATGCTGGATACTTGTTGTCTTTATAACATGTAACAATATAATATAAAGTAAGATTATATATATATATATATATATATATATATATATATAATTTTATTTTTTATATATGTCCTACTGATTGTCTTATACTAAGGACTAAGGCTCATTAAATGAATACATGAATATTCTATATTTTGCTTCATTAATAAATACCTAATTGTATAGGTAATTATCACCAGCTGCATAGAACTTATCTTTATCTCCCGTCATAAATGTATAAGTAGACAAGGAGGCCTCTTCTCAGACTGGTACATTCATGAGTAGAATAACACTAAAGAGTAGAAACCTTTGTGCAACCTTACTTCGGCCTACTCAAGACATCCAAAATTGTAACTATAGTCAAGTATGGCTCTTAAAGGCAATGAACATCCATCTTGACTAGAATGAATTAGGGGAATGAAAAGGCACAACAGTCCGCTCACTAGTAGTGCTGGTAATAAAGTACCAATAACCTGGATCTCAGCCACTAATATTTTGAGTGAATTTTTGGGGTCGGAGATCATCAGCAGGACATTGTCCGCAAATGCTGCCGTTCTCATTTCCGTATTACCTATCATCACCCCACAGAAGCTATGCATGGATTGAAGATGGTATAGGAGCGGATCCAGGGAAAGAATAAACAAGATTGGGAAAAGGGGCCGCCCTTGTCTCGTGCCCCTTAAGAGGTCGAGGACTCCCATTTTTTTCACATTAATAGTTATCATAGTTGTAACATCATTATATATATATATATATATTAGTTATGAATTGACTAAATCCGTTGCCAAAGCCGCAGACATCTAGGAGGGTTTGTGGGAAGAACCAAGACACCTTGTCGAAAGCCTTCTCGACATCAAAGCCGTAAGTATTTGTGGTTGTGTGGGGTCCTGAGCCACCACTGTGGCTGCTACTACTCTGCGGACATTATTAACCGCGTGTCTCCCTTGTATGAAACCCGTCTGGGTGGGGTGGATTAAGGTCAGAATAAAGGTTTGCATTCTATTTGCAATGATTTTAGCTAAAAATGTGTAATCTTGGTTCATTAAGGTTATTGGCCTGTAGAGATAGACTTCAAAAGGCAGGCAAATTTTAAAACCCACAGGGACTCTTTCTGGCCACAATAGTAATGGAAAAGTTGTTTCAAGGAGACACCTGGACTGTGGCATGCCGGAGGGGGATCCATGGCAAAACTCCCATGGAAAATTACGCAGTTGACGCAGAGTCGGGTTTTAATCCATAAAGGGCATAAATCACCTAACATTCCTAAATTGTTTGGAATAACGTGCTTTAAAACGTCAGTTATGATGTTGTATCGATCAGGTAGTGTAAGGGTTACGCCCGCTTCACAGTGACAGACCAAACTCTGACAGACCAAGCTCTCCGTTTAACGCACCACAAACAACCGCAAACAGTCCATTTGCACAACCGCAAACTCCCCATTTGCACAAGGTTGGATACCAAGCTAGCCATGTCCCGTTCCTTGTCCTCACTGACGTCATTGAAGGTCTCTTCCTCCACCCAGCCACGTGCAACACCAATGGTCCCCGAAAGGTGACAACAAGCCCCCTGGGACTCCTGCTGCGGTTGGTCTTCCACCTCCTCAAAGCCACCTTCCTCCTCTAACTCCTCTTCTTCAGACTTCTCTCTCTGCATTGCAGCAGGTTCAGCAATCGACGACGACAAGGCTGCTTCTGGTGGTGACCACAACTCTTCCTCTTCATGCTCATCTATGGCCTGATCCAGCACTCTTCGCAGGGCACGCTCCATAAAAAACACATATGGGATGAGGTCGATGATGTTTCCTTGGGTTTGACTGACCAGGTTTGTCACCTCCGCAAAAGGACGCATGAGCCTACAGCCATTGTGCATGAGCGTTCAGTAACGTGGCCAAAAAATACCCAGCTCTGCAGAGGCTGTCTTCTTTTTTTTTATTAAAAAGAATCTGTTATTACCAGTTTAATCTCTGTTTTGTCCCCTATCAGGGGCCGGTGTATGGAATAGATTTTAGGAACCAGGAGATGGAAAAAGATGCTTGGTCGGTCCTCTTACTTCCAATATGGGGCACTGCGCGTGCGACGTGCAATGTACTGTGCCACCAGATATGAGTGGTGTGTTAAGTAGTACTATTACTACCAGTTTAAGCCCTTTTACGTCCCCTATCAGGGGACGTGTATGGAATAGATTTTAGGAACTGGGAGATGGAAAAAGATGCTTGGTCGGTCCTCTTACTTCCAATTTGGGACACTGCGCGTACGGCTTGCAATGTACTGTGCCACCAGATATGAGTGGTGTGTTTTAAATAGTACTATTACTATCAGTTTAATCCCTGTTACGTCCCCTATCAGGGGACGTGTATGGAATAGATATTAGGAACCAGGAGATGGAAAAAGACGCTTGGTCGGTCCTCTTACTTCCAATTTGGGGCACTGCGCGTGTGCCTTGCAGTGTACTGTGCAATCCCAATATGAGTGGTATGTTAAGTAGTACTATTCCTATCAGTTTAATCCCTGTTACAGCCCCTATCAGGAGCCGGTCTATGGAATAGAATTTAGGAAACAGGAGATGGAAAAAGATGCTTGGTCGGTCCTCCTACTTCCAATTTTAGGCACGGTGCGTGCGCCGTGCACTCTACTGTGCCACCAGATATGAGTGGTGTGTTAAGTAGTACTATTCCTATCAGTTTAATCCCTGTTATGTCCCGTATTAGGGGCCGGTCTATGGAATAGATTTTAGGAACCGGGAGAAGGAAAAAGATGCTTGGTCGGTCCTCCTACTTCCAATTTGGGCACAGCCCGTGCGCCGTGCAATGTACTGTACCACCAGATATGAGTGGTGTTTTAAGAAGTACTATTCCTATCAGTTTAATCCCTGTTACATGCCCTATCAGGGGCCAATCTATGGAATAGATTTTAGGCACCGGGAGATGGAAAAAGATGCTTGGTTGGTCCTCTCTTTCCAATTTGAGGCACTGTGCGTGCAATGTACTGTGCCACCAGATATGAGTGGTGTGTTAAGTAGTACTATTCCTATCAGTTTAATCCCTGTTACGTCCCCTATCAGGGGCAGGTCTATGGAATAGATTTTAGGAACCGGGAGATGGTAAAAGATGCTTGGTTAGTCCTCCTACTTCCAATTTGGGACACTGCGCGTGCAATGTACTGTGCCACCAGATATGAGTGGTGTGTTAAGTAGTACTATTCCTATCAGTTTAATCCCTGTTACGTCCTCTATCAGGGGCCGGTCTATGGAATAGATTTTAGGAACCAGGAGATGGCAAAAGATGCTTGGTTGGTCCTCCTACTTCCAATTTGGGGCACTGCGCGTGCAATGTACTGTGCCACCAGATATGAGTGGCGTGTTAAGTAGTACTATTCCTATCAGTTTAATCCCTGCTATGTCCCCTATCAGGGGACATGTATGTAATAGATTTTAGACAACCACAAAGAGTTGTCAATAGTTGACACACTGATGACAAATTTTATACCTGTATGCGTCAATCTTGGTGTAGTGATGACTGCTCGTGCGCACGTTTGGGAGATTGCAGGCAATGGGGTTTTTTCAAAGCCTATGGTCGTGCTGAGGTAGTTCAGTGACAGTTAAGTGACCCAGAAAGCAATGATTCTGCAGTGTGGGCCCATTGTTGGTCTAGTAGGCTTTAATGATCACCTTAGATGATCACAAAGAAAATGAATGTTTTTTCTATGCAAAATTATCGCTTTTGGTCTGTTCACAATGAAGCAACGGCCTTATCATCTGGGGTGTGCCAACATTGCCATTGCCAACACACTCATAGAGGTGGTCGCTTCATTGTGATACGCAAGCCCCTTCACCACAACAAGGTAATGATTACGAAGGGGAATTGACACATGTATGTGCCTTTTTTTTTGTTTGGTTTTTGAAGCCACAGTGCAGAGGCCACAGAGGCCAGAAAAATTAGGCATGTAAACATGCCTGAAAAATTAGGTATGTTTTCCAGGCAGAAAATGCCCTAAAACATTGCGGCTTGAACCATACTTGGTGGCGGATAAGTCACGCAAGTCATCTGGCACTCAGAGATAAAATACAGCAGCATGTGGACCTTTTTTAGGCAGCTCATCTCATCAGGCCTTTTTTAGTCAAATGTATCGCCCACTGTCAGTCCCTTCGGGATCCATCCCTCATTTATCTTAATAAAGGTGAGGTAATCTAGACTTTTTTGACCTAGGTGACTTCTCTTCTCAGTGACAATACCTCCTGCTGCACTGAAGGTCCTTTTTGACAGGACACTTGAAGCGAGGCAGGCCAGAAGTTCTATCGCAAATTGGGATAGCTTAGAACACAGGTCAAGCCTGCACACCCAGTAGTAAAGGGGTTCATCGCTTCTCAGAGACTGGATATTTGCAGTTAAGGTGAGGTAGTCTGCTACCTGTCGGTCGAGTCGTTCTCTGAGGGTGGACCCCGAAGGGCTATGGCGATGCGTAGGACTTAAAAAGCTCTGCATGTCCTCCATCAACAACACGTCTGTAAAGCGTCCTGTCCTTGCCGGCGTGGTCGTGGTAGGAGGAGGATTACTTTCACCTCTTCCCCTGTTAGATTCCCGTTGTGCTGTGACATTACCCTTATACGCTGTGTAAAGCATGCTTTTTAATTTATTTTGGAACTGCTGCATCCTTTCCGACTTCCGGTAATTCTGTAACATTTCAGGCACTTTCTGCTTATACCGGGGTCTAGTAGCGTGGCCACCCAGTACAGGTCATTCTCCTTCAGCCTTTCTATACGAGGGTCCCTCAACAGGCACGACGGCATGAAAGACCCCATTTGCACAAGGTTGGATGCCGAGCTCCTCATGTCCCGTTCCTTGTCCTCATTGATCTCACTGAAGGTCTGTTCTTCCCCCCAGCCACGTACAACACCACGGGTACCAGATAGGTGACAACGAGTTGTCAGAACTATTGGGTATAAAGTCCATAAGTATTAGGTCTATATAAGATGTATGGACATGAGCCTAAAGGACAACCATTTTGTCTTATTTTAAAAGATTTACGATATGTACCAAAGTGTTTACCCAAGTCTGTTTTTGTGAGAAGGAGATGTCCCAAGGTCTAATGAAAAGTAATTGCCTAGATAAGACAAAGTATTAGAAATGTGCTGAGTTTTGATGATTTTCAGTGAATAGAAAGACTCTAATCTTTCTTTGGGGTCTTTATATTAATCAATGTATGAGTAGATTGATTGTTATATCATCGATCTAAATATGTGTGCTGTGTATATAAGAGTGTGGTCCTTATAGAGATATTCAGTTTTAAGGTTAGCGATAAAGTACAAATTCCTCTGTCATTTTTAGAATCTCTCCCAGAAGCAAGTTAATTATTTCTTTCCTTGAGGTTTTCTTGAATGGAGAAATGTTTGGATTAATGAAAGGATTCATTAATCTTTCAATATTGGCCTGAATTTGTATATTTAGTTGTTGAAATAGCAAAGCAATTAGAAAAAGCAAAATATAAAAATGTTGAACAGGCATATGAAATTGATAAATTTCAAAAAGACCTATCTGAAATGGAAATTAAGGCGGCCACGGTTTCTGGTGAATTAGCACAATGGTCTGCTAAATGATCAGAATATAATGACAGAGACAATCAACAGTAAGAGGTAATAAGAACTCTGGAATGGAAATTAAGTCAAGTTACTAATGAACTGTCTAAATGTCATTGTCTATGGTGGATCTAGATGAGGAATGTAAAACTTTGTATAAGGACAATAGAAATTTACAGAGTTAGATAACAGGGATCTTGACCCTTTACAATTCAGACAGCCTAAGGATTCTAATAGAGTGAAAGTAAAATATTCCAGGGGGGAATCAGATGTAGAAAGTAAATATGACAACCCCTTTAATGGAGAAGAGCTAATGTCTCTGAGAGAACATTCTCTTCCTAAATTAAGACCGATTTCACCTCCTAGGTCCTCTAAAAATTTAGTACAGAGATCTTCTCAACCCATGATAGACACTACTAAAGTGATCAAGTTTCTCAAGGAAACTGTGGGTCAATTTGCTAAAAAGGATCACCCTCCATAATAAGTCATTTGGAAATATATGAGGAGGCCATGAAAAGTTTACATTTAGAACAGGACATACAGAAACTTGAATTTATTACCTGGTTATTCGAACCAAAACACCAGTATTTCTTTAATTCCCTTATAGATATGGGTAGGGATTCTTGGTCAGATGTGGTCACAGAAATAAAAACTGAATTTGGTCCCTATAAGTCCGCTACTGCTGAAAGGAGGGCCTTATTGAAAATGTAGTCCTAATCAAAGTCCCAGGGAATTTTTGTCAGTCCTCAAAAATGCCTATAGTTTGTCCGAAAAAGATCCCAATTTTGAAGGTAGTGAATTCATCCAGTTATTTAATGATGCTTTGCCCAATAAAATAAAATGTATTTTGGCCAGGGAATACTATCCCAGAAAGACTCTGGATTGGTTACTCACCGAGAGTACAACTCTGTATGCTACAATACAAAATTGTGACGAGTCTCCTGAAATTTAAAAGAGCGAGTGAGGAAAATAGCAGAAACTCGCATAAAAAGAGATCAGGGAAAATTTGAGAGCCCTAAAAGGAGTTATGCTGAAGTGTTGAAAACTCCTAGACCTTCCCAGCCAAATAAAATTCAGCCTAGGCCAGATGGGAATAAGGGTCCAAATGTTGCTGAAAAGAACCCAAACCACAAGAAGGAGTTTAGAAATAGACAGCTCCCTCCTTTTCAAAGATATCAAAGTAATTATTATAGGAGATATCAACGTAGGCCAGAAAGGGCTCAAAGTGGTTCTGAGTCAGACGGTTCTGGGAGATCCCAATCATATCGGTCCCAAAATCAATCTCCCAAAGATTATGGGAGAAAGAAGTAGCCCATATGATCGGATGGATCAAATCCAAAATCAGTTTGGCATGTTGATGCAACGGATGGAGGAATTGTCTAAAACCATCACTACTAACCCTAAAAATCATTTTTTAGGGGTAACCCCTCCTGTAGAGGGTCCTCCCCAAATATAAAGGGGGAGAAGCAGGTAAGGATGTCAAATGTTGCAGAGGTTGATGACTTAAATGTATGTAAAGTGGAGCAATCTAACATAATTGTCTTTCCCTTTAAAAGGAATTTAACCCTTACAAAGCCACATGGCAAGGGGGAGGGGAAACCTGTTTGTTCTGTCTTACAGCACACAAAGTCTTAAGCTGCACAGAAGAAGGTATACGATCCTGCTAATAAAAGGAAGGAGGAGGAGACGAGGACAAGTATAACTGCCAAGCAGGAAAACAATTTCAATAATCATTCCAAATATCTTTGTTCCATACAGGAAATAGAAAATAGATATTATATGAAAGTTGAATTATTTGATAATTTACCGCCAATAATAGCCTTGATAGATACAGGTAGCCAAACAACTTTATTATCTTTAAAGTACGTCCAACAATTACAGGATGTATCTTCTAACAGGTATAAGTTAAAAAGTTTTAATGCTAACCTGGTAAGTATCTCAGGCAATGCCCTCAAGGTTTTAGGTAAAGCTTGGCTGGATTTTAAAGTAGGAAACAAAGTAATTAGCCATCTTACATTGATCGTGGATATGCCCATTGATAGATTAATTATTGGCATCGATTTCCTGAAAAGATTAAGCCCAGTTATTGATTTGGTTAATAAGGTGATATGGTCTCAAGTGAGGATGCCCATTAATTATGAACAATCACAATAGGCGTAACTGCCATGTGATAGAGGAAATGCCGGATTCAATTGAGGTACATTTCCAAAATAGCCAAGTCCCTGATGTCTCTTTCCTGCAAATCACTCCAAATTCCACTATACGTGAACAGGAAGATAACACCATATGTGTGTCTCCTGAACGAGTAAAAGATGTCTGTTTTGAAGGGGATGTTCTTACAATCCACCTACACCCAGAAACTACTGACCCTACTGGGTTTAATGGTCACGAACAATTCCTAGTGGGAATGGAAAAGGTGGATGATGAGATGTTCTTCCCAGTACAGGTGAATGACTTAGGAAGAACTAAGAGGGCTAAATTGGATTTGCGCCATGAAAATAGTTATATTAGTAGGGATCTACTAAATCAAATGGCCAATTCTAAAGTAATTCGATATCCAAATCCACAGGATAATTGGATGCATGACTTGGATAATGATTCTCATGATCATAATATAATTTCAAAATGTATATTAACCATTTCTATTGCAGGAAAATCGGCTACTTATTTATTCCTGGTGCTTGATGAACCCAGATATCCCATCTACATTGGCAACGATATTTTACATCGTTTTGCCATCCATGTGGATATAGTGAATTTCACATTGTGGACAAGATTAAAAGGGAATCCTGAAGGTTTTATGGATGAACATGAAGCACTCAAGTCATCCCAGATACTGCCTTATGCAGTTAGTGTATAAGTGCCACGAGATATAATAATCCCTCCAGGTACTAATAATTTCCTGTTACCCATTCAGGTGTAAAAAGGCCCAAAATTTAAGAATTGTGATGCATTGATATGCCTATCAAACAGAATGCAACAATTAGGTATTTCAGTAAATCATACCCCTATGGTGAATTTACCAACCTTTAAAACCCAAATAATTGTGAATAATGGTATGCCAAATGAAGTCCATTTGTCTAAAGACATTATCATTGGTATGGCATTAGATTCAGATTATTATACGTTTGGGTTTCAGAATGTAATTATTGGCCTAATACCTGAATCGTATCTAACAGAAGAACAATTGGTTGACCAAACATTTTATTCTTCTCCTGAAGATGTTCACCATTAGTTCAGTATATCCTTTTAATCTTGAAGAAGGTACCTGTAAGGTAGAGGAATCCTTCCTTACCTTTGATCATACAATCAATGAACAGGAAGCCCAGGAATATCATGAGTTTGCTGAAAAAGCAGGTAAGTCAAATCATGACCTCACTGACAGGTTGGAGGAAACCTATGAAATAGGTCAACCAGAAGTTTTCCCAGGGTTTATGGAAATGGTCCAGCAACAAATATCATTAGCTGATGGATGCTCCAATGACCCAGAGCGACAACAACTAAAGGAAGTTCTCTTAGAATTCAAGGATATCTTTGCTAAAGATTCCTTTGATTGTGGTCTGACTGACATACACATTGCAAAAACACAGAAATATAGTGGCAAATCTGGGGGAGCTGCTCAACCCCTAACACTGTAGCGTGTTTTTCATTGGGGGAGCAGCCCCACCGCATGTGGACCGCAGCAAACGACTATCCCCAGCAAAAAAAATTTGCATACGGTGGAGGATGTCGGTGCGGTCCACATGCACCACAAAGGCATCCTACACAAAACGGAGCATTGTGCTGATGAAAATATAATCATATAAATCACAGAAGAAATGCACCAAACGGATATGCCACTGACTATACTGGCTAGTCATAAATGCAGATATTAAAAGCTGAGACTTTTGCCAATATATTCCTGTCAGGAAGATATCGGAGCCCAACATGCACATGTGTTTTTGTCTTGTTTTATATGTAGTGTATGTGCCTTTACCTGGCATTCAAACACTCTCCTTTGCACCTGGTAACCTCCATCACATGGTCTGATATGGGTGTGGCTTACAGTCTGGCTTTGTTCACATTGCACTAGTTGTCCTGCTAGGCGGTTGTGTGGAAGCTTGGCTGTGAGCTGGATTACATCACCTTCAGACCTTGTTCACACCATAGGTAGCTTAGTGGTAGGACCCCTTGCCATGCTGAGAACCGTGACGTGGTGCATGTTGGGCTCCGATATCTTCCTGACAGGAATATATCGGAAAAAGTCTCAGCTTTTAATATCTGCATTTATGACTAGCCAGTATAGTCAGTGGCATATCCGTTTGGTGCATTTCTTCTGTGATTTATATGATTATATTTTCATCCGCACAATGCTCCGTTTTGTGTAGGATGCCTTTGTGGTGCATGTGGACCGCGCCGACATCCTCCACCGTATGCAAAACATTTTTTGCTGGGGATAGTCGTTTGCTGCGGTCCACATGCGGTGGGGCTGCTCCCCCAATGAAAAACACGCTACAGTGTTAGGGGTTGAGCAGCTCCCCCAGATTTGCCACTACATTTCTGTGTTTTTGTCTTGTTTTATATGTAGTGTATGTGCCTTTACCTGGCATTCAAACACTCTCCTTTGCACCTGGTAACCTCCATCACATGGTCTGATATGGGTGTGGCTTACAGTCTGGCTTTGTTCACATTGCACTAGTTGTCCTGCTAGGCGGTTGTGTGGAAGCTTGGCTGTGAGCTGGATTACATCACCTTCAGACCTTGTTCACACCATAGGTAGCTTAGTGGTAGGACCCCTTGCCATGCTGAGAACCGTGATGTGGTGCATGTTGGGCTCCGATATCTTCCTGACAGGAATATATTGGCAAAAGTCTCAGCTTTTAATATCTGCATTTATGACTAGCCAGTATAGTCAGTGGCATATCCGTTTGGTGCATTTCTTCTGTGATTTATATGACATACACATTGCCAGGATTCAGACTGATCCTGAGGCACCTCCCGTTTATATCAAGCAATATTGTCTTCCACTAGCTTGTTACGACTCGCTAGCAGAAATAATTTGAAATCTCAAAGAGAGAGGTATTATAAGACCAGTGCACAGTTTTTATAATAATCCTATTCTTGGAATTCTTAAACTGAATGGTCAATGGCGTTTATGTGCTGATCTTCGTCAGCTAAATAAACGTGTATATATGTCCGGCTGGCCCGTGCCATATATAGACCAATGCTTGGTACAAATACAAGGCGTTAGGATCTTTACCACCTTAGATTGCGCTCAGGGATATTGGACTATCAAAGTGAGTCCTGAAGACCAATACAAATTGGCCTTTACTTTTGGTAAAGAACAGTTTGCCTGGCCTAGACTACCGTTTGGGTACATAAATTCAGGTCATGAATTTGCGGTGTTTTTACATAAGGCTATGCCTGATGCCACAGAAAGAGGAAATGTAACTTATGTAGATGATATCCAAGAAATTAGGCATTTACTGAATCAGTTGAGAGAGGCAGGTGTGAACATTTCTTTACAGAAAGCCCAGTGGTGTCGAACTAAGGTAAATTTCCTTGGACATGAGGTTACCTGTGAAGGCCTGAATCCCCAGAAGAAAAAGGTGGAGGCTGTTATGAAATCTAAAACGCCCACCAATATCAGTGAATTAAGATCATTCCTGGGAATGATGAATTATTCCCGTAAATTCATTGATAACTATGATAACATTGATAACTATGCCGAGATTAGTAAAACCGTTGCTGACATTGTTAAAGAAAGGTGTACCCTGGACACGGGGGTAGGATCAGGAACAAGCTATGTCTGAGCTTAAAAGGAGACTCACCCAAGCCCCATGTTTAGCTTATCCAGAGGGGGTTTTTTATCTGGAAACTGGTTTTACAAATCTTAGTATTAGTGCTGTCCTATGCCAAAAACAGGATAAATTGCATAAAGTTATAGCTTATGCAAGTAAATCCCTGTCACCAGTAGAAATAAAGTTTAGCGACTGTGAAAAAGCTTTATTAGCCACAGTCTGGGCACTTCAAAACTTTAGAAGTTTTGTACAGGGTGAGAAAATCATTGTCGAAACGGCCCATCAACCCCTACAATATCTACAGAGTGATATAATTAGGGATGGTAACTTGTCTAACAGCAGGATCACTGCTTGGACCTTGTCTTTACAAGGATGGCCGTTGGAAGTTCAGTATAAGCAAAATAAAAAGTGTCCAGTAGCCCAAGGACTTGCTGAACTGCATGATTGCGCCGCTCATTCTCATACAGAAGAGCTGGTAGATGATTTCCTAGAGGAACAAAAATCTTCCCCTTACAAAGTGTATGACGACGACTATTGCTCTCTACTCCCCTGTGCGTACATAGATGGTTGTGCTTACCACATCACTGTAGGGGACGAAATAAAACTAGTGGCAGGAATTGGCATTACTTGGATAGATGAGTGCCCGAGTATTTCAATAGGTTACAGTATTGGTGCTAAGAGTAGCCAGGTAGCCGAATTAGCAGCTGTCTACCAAGCCGTTAAAATTGCTATAGAGCACAATATAAAAGAATTCGTCATAGTTACTGATTCAAATTATGTGCGGAACAGTTTTGTAGAATATATGCCCACATGGAAGAGGAATCACATGTTACGGTCCAATAACAAACCAGTGAAACACGCCAAGTTGTTTTGTGCCATAGATGAGCTGGTCCGACATAATGATCTAACCATTTATTGGAAAAAGACTAAAGGTCATTCCAAAACCCAAAATAAAGATAAAGAGGGTAATGACCTAGCTGATAAACTAGCCAAAGAAGGAGCCATAAATGGTGATCATGTGAATATAGATCATTTACTAGAAATGATTCCCATTGACGCTATCACTAGACAACAGGCTAATGCCCAAACTGAAAATAGTGTAGTTCAATGGAGCCAAGAATCTTCTAGCGAGGATCTGATTAAAAGCCAGAAGGAAGATCTTATATTGGGAATCTTCTATAAACATATTGAGGATCCTAATAATAATCCCATATCGGAGGATAATTATACCCAAAAAGAAGACCTCTGATTACTTATGAAATCCAAATCCCAATTTAGTATTCAGGATGGGTTATTAATAAGAACCTCTAAAAATGGTATTCAGCAGTGGGTAGTTCCTACTACATTTAGAGGTTTATTGTTACAGCATGCCCATGATGCACCTGCAGCTGGTCATCGTGGAGAAAATATTACATATGAGTCACTACGTGATTATGCCTACTGGCCTCATATGTTAAAGGATGTCCAGAGTTATTGTCAAGGTTGTTTGGTATGTGCGCAATTTCAACCTCAAGGTCCTAAACATTGTGCTCCACTTCAGAAGAAAGGTTTTTCATTACCCTGGTCTGACATCCAAATCGATTTTATTGGTCCTGTTACCCGGTCATCCCGAGGGAATAAATACATGTTAACCGTCACTTGTGTGTTTATAAAATGGGTAGAGTAGAGTGTCTACCGGCCTGCAATAACACAGCCGAGACCTGTGCATTTTTGTTGATTAACCATGTATTTTCCAGATTTGGGTTACCGTTAAGGATTGATTCAGACCGTGGATCACACTTTGTAAGTGAGGTAATGGCGAAGATGTGGAAGATGTTTGGTGTGAAGAGAAAATTACACATTGCTTATCGTCCAGCATCTAGCGGATCCGTTGAGCGCTATAACCAGTCTATAGTCAACATCCTTAAGAAATATGTTAAGGAGTCGGGTAAAGACTGGGATATAAAGTTACCATTAGTACTCATGGCCATTAGAGCTACTCCAAGCACGGCTACCCAGATGTCACCTTTTGAGCTGATGACGGGGAGAAGAATGGTACTTCCTCAACAGGTTATCACACATCAGATCATAACCTGATCAATGCAGCCACGGCCCATCAGTATGTGGAGGACCTTCGTAAGTATCTTCAACGCGCGTTTGCATTCGCGCAGAAGAATCTTGAGAAAGCCGCCGTAAGTAACAAAACTTATTATGACTTGAAAACTACCAAAAAGGAATATGAGGTAGGAGATAGAGTGTATCTCTATAACTTTGCCCGGGATCGGGTAAAAGAAAGAACATTTCTCCCATCATGGAAAGGTCCGTATGATGTAATTGATAAAATATCACCTGTAGTTTATAAGGTAAAAATTAATACCAAATATGGTTTTATCGAGAAATGGTTCCATGTAAATCAATTATGAGTATGTCATTCAAGATCACAACTGAGAATCATAGAAGATGATGCTGAATAAGAGAATGTATAAGGATTGCGTTAATCCGATTTCTCTCAGTTCACAGATGTTCCGATTTTGGTGTTATCATACAAAGCATTTTACATAGCAACTCTAGGGAAACTGTATATCTCAAAAGATTAAAGAATATGTATTCATACTTTAATTTTATTTTATAGAAAAAGGACGGGCGGAACCAGACGTGATTCCTGGCGATGATGATGACAACAAAGATACAGATATCGTGCAGATGGTGTTGATCCGAGAGGTCCAATTGAAGACGGAACTAATCATCAACCCGAATCTACAACCGTGTTTCAGATGTCCCAGGATTGTGAATGATGGCAAAGAAGATTTTACTTCAAGAATCTTTGCGAAATTGGATCCAAGGACATTCATTGGATGAAGATACCGGATATCACCATTTTAGCTTGGGAAAGGAACCAAATTGGTACATTATGCATGGGAACAAAGTCACAGCAATAATGGCATGATTGGTGCCAAGTTTTGCATTTTCCTAAATGCTAAAACCATTGGACACAGGATCTCTGTGATAATATACTTTTCCAGGATTAAGTTTATGATGCGACAAAAGACTTGGATAAAATATTGATGAACATGAAAATTCTTCTGACGTTCTCCCAGTTAGGTCTTAAGGGGATCCTTGACTAACGTGGGAAGAAGGCGGGGGATTTGTCAAAACTATTGGGTATAAATAACGTCCATAAGTATAAGGCCTATATAAGATGTACGGGCATGAGCCTAAAGGACAACCAAAGTGCAGGGTGAGTTCAGTATTTTAACTCTAAAATTGCTAACCTAAGATATACGATATGTACCAAAGTGTTTACCCAAGTCTGTTTTTGTGAGAAGGAGATGTCCCAAGGTCTAATGAAAAGTAATTGCCTAGATAAGACAAAGTATTAGAAATGTGCTGAGTTTTGATGATTTTCAGTGAATAGAAAGACTCTAATCTTTCTTTGGGGTTTTTATATTAATCAATGTATGAGTAGATTGATTTTTATATCATCGATTTAAATACGTGTGCTGTATATATGAGTGTGGTCCTTATAGAGATATTCAGTTTTAAGGTTAGAGATGAAGTACAAATTCCTCTGTCATTTTTAGAATCTCTCCCAGAAGCAAGTTAATCATTTCTTTCGTTGAGGTTTTCTTGAGTCGAGAAATGTGGACACAGGTGATCATAAACAAACCCTGTCTTTTCCCCAGACCAATTACTTAAGAATGGTCATGTGTATCTTGATTTAATTAGGTCTGGTCAAAAGATTTAAGGATAAACAAGGTGTTTGACTAAGTATAAAAGTCTTTGTCTATTCAAGATCTTCTCAAGGTTTTGTCTGAAACCTTAGATAAAAATTATTTCTAGTGTATGAATAAGAGAAATAAGTGAATGCTTCGACTTTTGTATGGAGTACTAGTGCCATCTAGTGTTAGGGTAACATAAAGATCTAGGGTGTATTTTGCCTAGAGAGAAAATACTAGAGGGAGGTTCTATTAATTATAAAGTGAGGTCACTAGTTAATGATAAAACTTGGCCAAGCCTTTGCTAAAATAGGATAAAAAGATGGTATGGGCTGACAGAAAGGATCAATCTCGCTCTAGCTCTCTCTCTCTCTGACCATCTTCAAAAGACCATCTTCAGAAAGACCATCCTGAAGGGACGATCATCAAGGGAAAAGACCAGATCCAGCCCTGACCACCTTTTCAGTTATTGGAGGCAGCCATCTTAGAACCATTGAAACTGATTTCTGCTAGCTGACATTTTGGTATAGTATAACCTTACCTATATTTTATAGGATAATTAATTAATATAATACATATCTATATAATTCAATTAACCATACCTTGTGCATAGTATGTGTTTTGGAATAAGATTGGGGTGTACCTGCAGCATCATCCTGAAAATTAATCCAATACAGGGAGATCGATAATATACTGGTGAGAACACGGTATTATATCCAAGGAATTGAATTCAGTTCTGGACCGATATGGTTGATTATTTATATATATATATATATATATATATATATATATACAGTACAGACCAAAAGTTTGGACACACCTTCTCATTCAAAGAGTTTTCTTTAATTTCATGACTATAAAAATTGTAGATTCACACAAAAACTATGAATTAACACATGTGGAATTATATATATAACAAAACATTGTGAAACAACTGAAAATAGGTCATATTCTAGGTTCTTTAAAGTAGCCACCTTTTGCTTTGATTACTGCTTTGCACACTCTTGGCATTCTCTTGATGAGCTTCAAGAGGTAGTCACCTGAAATGGTCTTCCAACAGTCTTGAAGGAGTTCCCAGAAATGCTTAGCACTTGTTGGCCCTTTTGCCTTCACTTTGCGGTCCAGCTCACCCCAAACCATCTCGATTGGGTTCAGGTCCAGTGACTGTGGAGGCCAGGTCATCTGGCGCAGCACCCCATCACTCTCCTTCATGGTCAAATAGCCCTTACACAGCCTGGAGGTGTGTTTGGTCCAAATAAATGATGGTCCAACTAAACGCAAACCAGATGGAATAGCATGCCGCTGCAAGATGCTATGGTAGCCATGCTGGTTCAGTATGCCTTCAATTTTGAATAAATCCCCAACAGTGTCACCAGCAAAGCACCCCCACACCATCACACCTCCTCCTCCATGCTTCACGGTGGGAACCAGGCATGTAGAGTCCATCCGTTCACCTTTTCTGCGTCGCACAAAGACCCAAAGATCTCAAATTTGGACTCATCAGACCAAAGCACAGATTCCACTGGTCTAATGTCCATTCCTTGTGTTCTTTAGCCCAAACAAGTCTCTTCTGCTTGTTGTCTGTCCTTAGCAGTGGTTTCCTAGCAGATATTCTACCATGAAGGCCTGGTTCACACAGTCTCCTCTTAACAGTTGTTCTAGAGATGTGTCTGCTGCTAGAACTCTGTGTGGCATTGACCTGGTCTCTAATCTGAGCTGCTGTTAACCTGCGATTTCTGAGGCTGGTGGCTCGGATGAACTTATCCTCCGCAGCAGAGGTGACTCTTGGTCTTCCTTTCCTGGGGCGGTCCGCATGTGAGCCAGTTTCTTTGTAGCGCTTGATGTTTTTTTTGACTGCACTTGGGGACACTTTCAAAGTTTTCTCAATTTTTCGGACTGACTCGTTTTTCTTTACTTAGCTGCTTCTGTGTATCCAGCTGACTTCTCCACAACGCAACTGATGGTCCCAACCCCATTTACAAGTCAAGAAATCCCACTTATTAAACCTGACGGAGCACACCTGTGAAGTGAAAACCATTTCAGATGACTACCTCTTGAAGCTCATCAAGAGAATGCCAAGAGTGTGCAAAGCAGTAATCAAAGCAAAAGGTGGCTACTTTGAAGAACCTAGAATATGACATATTTTCAGTTGTTTCACACTTTTTTGTTATGTATATAATTCCACATGTGTTATTTCATAGTTTTGATGCCTTCAGTGTGAATCTACAATTTTCATAGTCATGAAAATAAAGAAAACTCTTTGAATGAGAAGGTGTGTCCAAACTTTTGGTCTGTACTGTAGCTAAAAGATAAACCAGATTTGGGTTTAATCAGACATTTGTCGGCTGAGAGAAATCAAGTATTCAATTGATTTTAAATATAATTGAGGGGTATCATTATAAGAAGGCATAATTGTGTGTGTATATATATATATATATATATATATATTCTCAATTATTTTTGACTTTCTCACAATTTTGCATATCATTGATTGAATTTTATTATCAGCAATTTTATTATATATTATTTTGCACTATAAATTGTATTAATAAATTACATATATATTTTGTCTGTAACTGGGTTTTGTCTTCAATTCAACGCAGATCACGAGCTTGTTTTAGCTTGATATTTATGATAATAAATTAGAATCTCCTTCATTTAAGATTTTAATTTATTCACATAAATAATATAGACTGTCAATCAGAGACAGCATAAATATTCCGACAGAGCAGCCTGGGATGCCTGCAGTGTTTGGTCTTTCTCCTCCTCAAAGCCAAATTCCTCCTCTGACTCCTCTTCCTCTGACTCCTCTTCCAGCGTTGCCGCAGGTCCAGCAAACGATGCTGATGAGGCTGTTTCTGGTGGTGATGATGGTGACCACAACTCTTCCTCTTCAGGCTCATCTACGGCCTGATCAAGCACTCTTCGCAGGGCACGCTCCAGGACGAAAACAAATGGGATGATGTTGCTGATGGTGCCTTCGGTGCGACTGACTAGGTTTGTCACCTCCTCAAAAGGACTCATGAGCCTACAGGCATTGCGCATGAGCATCCAGTAACGTGGCAAAAAAATTCCCAGAGGCTGTCCTAGCACCCCGCTCATACAAATACTCGTTGATGGCTTTTTCTTGTTGGAGCAGGTGGTTGAACATTAGGAGTGTTGAATTCCAACGTGTCGGGGTGTCGCAAATCAAGCGCCTCACTGGCATGTTTCGCCGCTGAATATCTGAAAAGTGCACCATGGCCGTGTATCAACACCTGAAATGGCCACACACCTTCCTGACCTGCTTGAGGACATCCTGTAAGCCTGGGTACTTCTGCACAAAGCGTTGTATGATCAGATTATACACATGTGCCATTCATGGCACATGTGTCAACAAATTGCTTCCGTTGTCACACACCACTTTGTCGATCTCCAGTTGGTGCGGAGTCAGCAACTGATCCACCTGTGCGTTCAGGGCAGACTGGAGTGCTGATCCGGTGTGACTCTCTGCTTTCAGGCAAGTCAACCCCAAGACGGCGTGATGCTGTCGTATCCGGGATGTGGAATAGCCCCTGGGGAGCTGGTGGTGTGCAGTTGATGTGGAGCAAGACGCTGCAGCAGAAGAGGACTCAGCCGAGGAGGTTAGCGAAGAGGATGGAGTAGGAGGAGTAGAGGAGGTGGCAGATTTTTTTTCTTTTTACATATGTATTAAAATTCAAATTACTGGCACATAAGTTAAAAGACTCAATTAGAGGTCAATCAAATGATGTCATAACATAGATTCAAAGTAAAAGCAATTTTGACTCACTTCACCTAGGAGGTATCGGATGGGATAAACTTAAAACACCCACTGAATAACCTCCTGCGTCTGGGTTGCCTGTAAGATCTCACGGAAAGACAGCAGTCCAGTAGAGCTTATTGTCAATCGTCTTTATTGAACCACAGGGGGAAGGTATCTTGCTAAACACATTTCGGGGTATGAGAAAAAAAACCTTCATCAGGAGCATATGACATCATACATGTTTTGATGGGTATAAATACAAGAAATGTTTGAAAAAAAACGGGCGCCAAAAACGGAGGGGGAGAAGCGTCACTTCCGGTTTGCGCTTCAGCGTGGAACGCACCGGAAGTGACGTCACCCTCACTCTACATAAGGATAATGTTCCATGAGAATCACAGAATATAAGTTAATAATCACAGAATAAAAGTTAACAATTAGAATATACATAATTGCGGTTACAGTACAATAAAAAATGCCTTATGGTTTGAGAAACCGATTGGTTTGTTTTAGGTGAAGAGTGGAGTCCCGAGCGCCACTTCCAGTTTGCGCTCCATACCCGAACGGACCGGAGGTGACGTACCTTTACAGATACAAGTTTTTGGGGTTAAAGTAATTCAGAGCCCAAATGGCTAGTACTTGCAGTATTTGTTAAAATGTTGTGTCTTCATCTCGGATGGCTGGGAGCTGGTGTCGGAAAGTCACTTCCGGTTTGCGCTCCAGCATGGAACCCACGGGAAGTGACGTTCTCCCCACTTGATACCAGACTATCTAGGCTAGGAAAAGATAGGAGTGTTTACAATGTCTTTTTCGTGATTATGTAGGGTATATTACTTATATTTCAGGATCTTGTGGCTAGAAATATCTTTTGTATTTGTATTTTTGATACGTTCTCCATTAAGAAAGCCAGGGTGACAAACACCACTTCCAGTTTGCGCTCCACCCGGGAACGCATCAGAGATCTCGTTTCCCTCTCAACCATATACAGTGTACTGCAGCTAGAGATATAGTCATTTTGTATTAAGATGGTGTGTTTTTCTAAAAGCATGTTAGGAGGTATATATAAAGAGCAGTGGAGATTGAGAGTGGTAGTTACGTATCAAGGCGACATATATATATATATATATATATACAGTGGGATGCGAAAGTTTGGGCAACCTTGTTATTCATCATGATTTTCCTGTATAAATCGTTGGTTGTTGCGATAAAAAAATGACAGTTAAATATACCATATAGGAGACACACACAGTGATATTTGAGAAGTGAAATTAAGTTTATTGGATTTACAGAAAGTGTGCTATAATTGTTTAAACAAAATTAGGCAGGTGCATAAATTTGGGCACTGTTGTCATTTTATTGATTCCAAAACCTTTCGAACTAATTATTGGAACTCAAATTGGCTTGGTAAGCTCAGTGACCCCTGACCTACATACACAGGTGAATCCAATTATTGAGAAAGAGTATTTAAGGGGGTCAATTGTAAGTTTCCCTCCTCTTTTAATTTTCTCTGAAGAGTAGCAACATCGGGGTCTCAAAACAACTCTCAAATGACCTGAAGACGAAGATTGTTCACCATCATGGTTTAGGGGAAGGATACAGAAAGCTGTCCCAGAGATTTCAGCTGTCTGTTTCCACAGTTGGGAACATATTGAGAAAATGAATGACCACAGGCTCAGTTCAAGTTAAGGCTCGAAGTGGCAGACCAAGAAAAATCTCGGATAGACAGAAGCGACGAATGGTGAGAACAGTCAGAGTCAACCCACAGACCAGCACCAAAGACCTACAACATCATCTTGCTGAAGATGGAGTCACTGTGCATCGTTCAACCATTCGGCGCACTTTACACAAGGAGATTCTGTATGCAAGAGCGATGCAGAGGAAGCCTTTTCTCCGCCCACAGCACAAAAAGTGCCGCTTGAGGTGGGCTAAAGCACATTTGGACAAGACAGGTTCATTTTGGAATATGGTGCTGTGGACTGATGAAACTAAAATTGAGTTATTTGGCCATAACAAGGGGCGTTATGCATGGAGGAAAAAGAACACAGCATTCCAAGAAAAACACCTGCTACCTACAGTAAAATATGGTGGTGGTTCCATCATGCTGTGGGGCTTTGTGGCCAGTGCAGGGACTGGGGATCTTGTCAAAGTTGAGGGACGCATGGATTCCACTCAGTATCAGTAGATTCTGGAGACCAATGTCCAGGAATCAGTGACAAAGCTGAAGCTGCGCCGGGGCTGGATCTTTCAACAAGACAACGACCATAAACACTGCTCAAAATCCACTAAGGTATTTATGCAGAGGAACAAGTACAACGTTTTGGAATGGCCACCTCAGTCCCCAGACCTGAATATAATTGAAAATCTGTGGCGTGACTTAAAGAGAGCTGTCCATGCTTGGAAGCCATCAAACCTGAATGAACTAAAGATGTTTTGTAAAGAGGAATGGTCCAAAATACCTTCAACCAGAATCCAGACTCTCATTGGAACCTACAGGAAGCGTTTAGAGGCTGTAATTTCTGCAAAAGGAGGATCTACTAAATATTGATTTCATTACTTTTTTGTGGTGCCCAAATTTATGCACCTGCCTAACTGTGTTTAAACAATTATAGCACACTTTCTGTAAATCCAATAAACTTTATTTCACTTCTCAAATATCACTGTGTGTGTCACCTATATGATATATTTAACTGACATTTTTTTATTGTAACAACCAACGATTTATACAGGAAAATCATGACGATTAACAAGGTTGCCCAAACTTTTGCATCCCACTGTATATATATATATATATATATATATATATATATAAATACAAACCGGATTTCCAAAAAGTTGGGACACTATACAAATTGTGAATAAAAACTGAATGCAATGATGTGGAGGTGCTAACTTCTAATATTTTATTCAGAATAGAACATAAATCACGGAACAAAAGTTTAAACTGAGAAAATGTACCATTTTAATGGAAAAATATGTTGAATCAGAATTTCATGGTGTCAACAAATCCCCAAAAAGTTGGGACAAGGCCATTTTCACCACTGTGTGGCATCTCCCCTTCTTCTTACAACACTCAACAGACTTCTGGGGACCGAGGAGACCAGTTTCTCAAGTTTAGAAATAGGAATGCTCTCCCATTCTTGTCTAATACAGGCCTCTAACTGTTCAATCATCTTGGCCCTTCTTTGTTGCACCTTCCTCTTTATGATGTGCCAAATGTTCTCTATAGGTGAAAGATCTGGACTGCAGACTGGCCATTTCAGTACCCGGATCCTTCTCCTACGTAGCCATGATGTTGTGATTGATGCAGAATGTGGTCTGGCATTATCTTGTTGAAAAATGCAGGGTCTTCCATGAAAGAGATGACGTCTGGATGGGAGCATATGTTGTTCTAGAACCTGAATATATTTTTCTGCATTGATGGTGCCTTTCCAGACATGCAAGCTGCCCATGCCACATGCACTCATGCAACCCCATACCATCAGAGATGCAGGCTTCTGAACTGAGAATTTATAACAACTTAGGTTGTCCTTGTCCTCTTTGGTCCGGATGACATGGCGTCCCAGATTTCCAAAAAGAACTTCGAATCGTGACTCGTCTGACCACAGAACAGTCTTCCATTTTGCCACACTCCATTTTAAATAATCCCTGGCCCAATGAAAACGCCTGAGCTTGTTGATCTTGCTTAGAAATGACTTCTTCTTTGCACTGTAGAGATTCAGCTGGCAACGGCGGATGGCACGGTGGATTGTGTTCACTGACAATGGTTTCTGGAAGTATTCCTGAGCCCATTCTGTGATTTCCTTTACAGTAGCATTCCTGTTTGTGGTGCAGTGTCGTTTAAGGGCCCGGAGATCACGGGCATCCAGTATGGTTTCACGGCCTTGACCCTTACGCACAGAGATTGTTCCAGATTCTCTAAATCTTCGGATGATGTTATGCACAGTTGATGATGATAGATGCAAAGTCTTTGCGATTTTTCGCTGGGTAACACCTTTCTGATATTGCTCCACTATCTTTCTGCGCAACATTGTGGGAATTAGTGATCCTCTACCCATCTTGGCTTCTGAGAGACACTGCCACTCTGAGAAGCTCTTTTTATACCCAATCATGTTGCCAATTGACCTAATTAGTGTTAATTGGTCTTCCAGCTCTTCATTATGCTCAAATTTACTTTTTCCAGCCTCTTATTGCTACTTGTCCCAACTTTTTTGGGATTTGTTTACACCGTAAAAATTTGAATTAACGTATTTTTCCTTTAAAATTATACATTTACTCAGATTAAACATTTGATCTGTCATCTACGTTCTATTACAAATAAAATATTGACATTTGCCATCTCCACATCATTGCATTCAGTTTTTATTCAAAATTTGTTTTGTGTCCCAACTTTTTTGGAATCAGGTTTGTATATTAAGATATATTAAGAAGGTGTTAAGACCATTTATATAAAAATACATTCCTGAAAAATACTAAAAATGTTAAAAAGAAAAGATCTTTGATATAAATATTTTGGTCTAAAAGTCAACATGCTAATATATATGGGTAAAAAGAGTATGTATATATATATGTTCAAAAGCGTGGTTGTTGGTGCACTGGATAAGATCTATTTGGTTATTTGGGATTTAGGGAAGAGAGAAAAAAAAAAAACAGGGGGGGATTTTCATATTTTCGTATTTACTGAAGAAAATGTACAAGAAGTTGAAGGTATTCTAGTAGTTTGAGTATTCCAGGGTCTCATTGAGTCCAAACGGAACAAGGGTGTTAAGTTTATATATCCAGTGCATTTCTTTGCGACAGAGTTGCTGATAGGTAGTGATGAGCGGGGGGTTCCATATTCGATTTCACAATATTTTGTGAATATTCGATTGAATATTCGTCGAAATCGAATATTCGTCATTATTCCTTTTATCGTAAATAATATGCTATTTAATTAATCGCGTATTGCGATCTTTTGACAGTATAAAGCAACGTTCCTATGACTAATTGACTATGGCTAGGCTAATATGTGTATTTTACGAATATTCTTAATATTGCTCTAACTTCGTCTTTTAGAATATTCGTAATATTCTAAATGACGAAGTTAGAGCAATATTAAGAATATTCGTAAAATACACATATAGATTGTAATTTAGCTAATATAGTGCTATCATTTTTTTTTCTTGGTCATTTTTTTTGCCTCTTCTGAACTTCAGTTTTGGAAAATATGTACACTATTAAAAAAATTACTATAGCACTATATTAGCTAAATTGCATTCTATATGTGTATTTTACAAATACTCTTAATATTGCTTTAACTTCGTCTTTTAGAATATTCGTAATATTCTAAAAGATGAAGTTAGAGCAATATTACAAATATTCTAAAAGACGAAGTTAGAGCAATATTATGAATATTCTAAAAGACGGAGTTAGAGCAATATTAAGAATACATTCGTTATTTAGAATATTCGTCCTTTTTTTTTCCAATGTGTAGTTATTCCACTTTGGCATACTGCTCCCCGATAAGCGTCCCAGTAACGATGGCAACGCCTGTGGGTTAGAATATACCATCGGATTTGAGTTTTCACGCTCTCAGGGAAAACTCAGATCCGATGGTATTTTCTAACCCACAGGCGTTTCCATGGTGACCGGACGCTTGTCGGGGAGGTGTATGCCGAAGTTGATTAAATAACGAATATATTCGCTATATTGCTATGTATTCGTTTTTTCGAATATTAGTTGTTTTTTTTTAAATCTTGATTTTGATTTTTTTGTTCCAAATAATATTTGATTTTTAATTTTTATTTTTTATTTGCTATCGCTGTCCCTATTTAAATAGCGGGTTAGGCTACTTTCACACTTGCGTTCAGAGCGGATCCGTCTGGTGTCTGCACAGACGGATCCGCTCATATAATGCAGACGATGGGATCCGTTCAGAACGGATCCATCTGCATTATAGTTTAGAAAAAAATTTAAGTGTGAAAGTTGCTCAGACGGATCCGCCCAGACTTTACATTGAGCCATATTGTGTCAACTTCAAACGGATCTGTCCCCATTGACTTACATTGTAAGTCTGGATGGATCCATTTGCCTCCGCACAGTCAGGGGGACACCAGAATGCTGCGAGCAGCGTTCGGGTGTCCGCCTGCTGAGCGGAGCGGAGGACAAACGGTGCCAGATTAATGCATTCTGAGCGGATCTGCATCCACTCAGAATGCATTAGGGCAGTACGGATGCGTTCGGGGCCGCTTGTGAGAGCCTTTAAACGGAACTCACAAGCGGAGCCCCGAACGCTACTGTGAAAGTAGCCTAACGTAAACATGCGTGAAAAAGCGTATGACGCAATTTACATTGGGAAAGGAACCAAATTGGTACATTATGCATGGGAACAAAGTCACAGCAATAATGGCATGATTGGTGCCAAGTTTTGCATATTCTTACATTCTAAAACCATTGGACACAGGATCTCTGTGATAATATACTTTTCCAGGATTAACTTTATGGTGCGACAAAAGACTTGGATAAAATATTGATGAACATGAAAATTCTTCTGACCTTCTCCCAGTTAGGTCTTAAGGGGATCCTTGACTAACGTGGGAAGAAGGGAGGGGGGGGAATTTGTCAAAACTATTGGGTATAAATAAAGTCCATAAGTATAAGGCCTATATAAGATGTATGGGCATGAGCCTAAAGGACAACCATTTTGTCTTATTTTAAAAGTGCAGGGTGAGTTCAGGATTTTAACTCTGAAATTGCTAATCTAAGATTTACGATATATACCAAAGTGTTTACCCAAGTCTGTTTTTGTGAGAAGGAGATGTCCCAATGTCTAATGAAAAGTAATTGCCAAGATAAGACAAAATATTAGAAATGTGCTGAGTTTTGATGATTTTCAGTGAATAGAAAGACTCTAATCTTTCTTTGGGGTTTTTATATTAATCAATGTATGAGTAGATTGATTTTTATATCATCGATTTAAATACGTGTACTGTATATATAAGAGTGTGGTCCTTATAGAGATATTCAGTTTTAAGGTTAGAGATGAAGTACAAATTCCTCATTTTTAGAATCTCTCCAAGAAGCAAGTTAATTATTTCTTTCCTTGAGGTTTTCTTGAATGGAGAAATGTGGACACAGGTGATCATAAACAAACCCTGTTTTTTCCCCAGACCAATGACTTAAGAATGGTCATGTGTATCTTGATTTAATTAGATCTGGTCAAAAGATTTAAGGATAAACAAGGTGTTTGACTAAGTATAAAAGTCATTGTCTATTCAAGATCTTCTCAAGGTTTTGTCTGAAACCTTAGATAAAAATTATTTCTAGTGTATGAATAAGAGAAATAAGTGAATGCTTCAACTTTTGTATGGAGTACTAGTGCCATCTAGTGTTAGGGTAACATAAAGATCTAGGGTGTATTTTTCCTAGAGGGAAAATACTAGAGGGAGGTTCTATTAATTATAAAGTGAGGTCACTAGTTAATGATAAAACTTGGCCAAGCCCTTGCTAAGATAGGATAAAAAGATGGTATGGGCTGACAGAAAGGATCGATCTCTCTCTAGCTCTCTCTCTCTCTCTGACCATCTTCAAAAGACCATCTTCAGAAAGACCATCCTGAAGGGACGATCATCAAGGGAAAAGACCAGATCCAGCCCTGACCACCTTTTCAGTTATTGGAGGCAGCCGTCTTAGAACCATTGAAACTGATTTCTGCTAGCTGACATTTTGGTATAGTATAACCTTACCTATATTTTATAGGATAATTAATTAATATAATACATATCTATATATATTCAATTAACCATACCTTGCGCATAGTATGTGTTTTGGAATAAGATTGGGGTGTACCTGCAGCATCATCCTGAAAATTAATCCAATACAGGGAGATTGATAATATACTGGTGAAAACACGGTATTATCTCCAAGGAATTGAATTCAGTTCTAGACCGATATGGTTAATTTTATATATATATATATATATATATATATATATATATATATATACAGTCATGTGAAAAAATTAGGACACCCTTTGAAAGCATGTGGTTTTTTGTAACATTTTTAATAAAAGGTTATTTCATCTCCGTTTCAACAATACAGAGAGATTAAAGTAATCCAACTAAACAAAGAAAACTGAAGAAAAGTCTTTTCAAGATCTTCTGTAAATGTCATTCTACAAAAATGCCTATTCTAACTGAGGAAAAAGATAGGACACCCTCACATGTATTCCCTCTTAAATTGGCTCAGATCTCACACAGGTATATCACACCAGGTGCACATAATTAGTAGATCGTTACTCTGCATGTTGAATGAGGCTTGCCCTATTTAAACCTCAGACATTTAGTTTGGTGTGCTCCTGACTGTTGAAGTGAGAGTGAGCACCATGGTGAGAGCAAAAGAGCTGTCAGAGGACTTCAGAAAAAAGATTGTAGCAGCCTATGAGTCTGGGAAGGGATTTAAAAAGATCTCAAAAGATTTTGAAATCAGCCATTCCACTGTCCGGAAGATAGTCTACAAGTGGAGGGCTTTCAAAACAACTGCCAACATGCCCAGGACTGGTCGCCCCAGCAAGTTCACCCCAAGAGCAGACCGCAAGATGCTAAAAGAGGTCTCCAAAAACCCTAAAGTGTCATCTCGAGAACTACAGCAGGCTCTGGCTACTGTTGATGTAGAAGTACATGCCTCTACAATCAGAAAGAGACTGTACAAGTTTAACTTGCATGGGAGGTGTGCAAGGAGGAAACCTTTGCTTTCCAAGAGAAACATCGAGGCCAGACTGACATTTGCCAGAGATAAAGTTGACAAAGACCAGGACTTCTGGAATAATGTTCTTTGGACAGATGAGTCCAAAATTGAATTATTTGGACACAACAGCAGAGGACATGTTTGGCGTAAACCAAACACAGCATTCCAAGAAAAGAACCTCATACCAACTGTGAAGCATGGAGGTGGAAGTGTCATGGTTTGGGGCTGCTTTGCTGCAGCAGGACCTGGTCAGCTCACCATCATAGAATCCACGATGAATTCTACTGTGTATCAGAAGGTGCTTGAAGAACATGTGAGACCATCAGTTAGAAAATTAAAGCTGAAGCGGAACTGGACCATGCAACATGACAATGACCCAAAACATACTAGTAAATCAACCAAAGATTGGCTGAAAAAGAAGAAATGGAGAGTCCTGGAATGGCCAAGTCAAAGTCCAGATTTGAATCCCATTGAGATGCTGTGGGGTGACTTGAAAAGGGCTGTACGTGCAAGAAACCCCTCAAACATCTCACAGCTGAAAAAGTTCTGCATTGAGGAGTGGGGTAAAATTTCCTCAGACCGATGTCGAAGACTGGTAGATGGCTACAAGAACCGTCTCACTGCAGTTATTTCAGCCAAAGGAGGTAACACTCGCTATTAGGGGCAAGGGTGTCCTATCTTTTTCCTCAGTTAGAATAGGCATTTTTGTAGAATGACATTTACAGAAGATCTTGAAAAGACTTTTCTTCAGTTTTCTTTGTTTAGTTGGATTACTTTAATCTCTCTGTATTGTTGAAACGGAGATGAAATAACCTTTTATTAAAAATGTTACAAAAAACCACATGCTTTCAAAGGGTGTCCTAATTTTTTCACATGACTGTATATATATATATATATATATATATATATATATACAGGGAGTGCAGAATTATTAGGCAAATGAGTATTTTGACCACATCATCCTCTTTATGCATGTTGTCTTACTCCAAGCTGTATAGGCTCGAAAGCCTACTACCAATTAAGCATATTAGGTGATGTGCATCTCTGTAATGAGAAGGGGTGTGGTCTAATGACATCAACACCCTATATCAGGTGTGCATAATTATTAGGCAACTTCCTTTCCTTTGGCAAAATGGGTCAAAAGAAGGACTTGACAGGCTCAGAAAAGTCAAAAATAGTGAGATATCTTGCAGAGGGATGCAGCACTCTTAAAATTGCAAAGCTTCTGAAGCGTGATCATCGAACAATCAAGCGTTTCATTCAAAATAGTCAACAGGGTCGCAAGAAGCGTGTGGAAAAACCAAGGCGCAAAATAACTGCCCATGAACTGAGAAAAGTCAAGCGTGCAGCTGCCAAGATGCCACTTGCCACCAGTTTGGCCATATTTCAGAGCTGCAACATCACTGGAGTGCCCAAAAGCACAAGGTGTGCAATACTCAGAGACATGGCCAAGGTAAGAAAGGCTGAAAGACGACCACCACTGAACAAGACACACAAGCTGAAATGTCAAGACTGGGCCAAGAAATATCTCAAGACTGATTTTTCTAAGGTTTTATGGACTGATGAAATGAGAGTGAGTCTTGATGGGCCAGATGGATGGGCCCGTGGCTGGATTGGTAAAGGGCAGAGAGCTCTAGTCCGACTCAGACGCCAGCAAGGTGGAGGTGGAGTACTGGTTTGGGCTGGTATCATCAAAGATGAGCTTGTGGGGCCTTTTCGGGTTGAGGATGGAGTAAAGCTCAACTCCCAGTCCTACTGCCAGTTTCTGGAAGACACCTTCTTCAAGCAGTGGTACAGGAAGAAGTCTGCATCCTTCAAGAAAAACATGATTTTCATGCAGGACAATGCTCCATCACACGCGTCCAAGTACTCCACAGCGTGGCTGGCAAGAAAGGGTATAAAAGAAGAAAATCTAATGACATGGCCTCCTTGTTCACCTGATCTGAACCCCATTGAGAACCTGTGGTCCATCATCAAATGTGAGATTTACAAGGAGGGAAAACAGTACACCTCTCTGAACAGTGTCTGGGAGGCTGCGGTTGCTGCTGCACGCAATGTTGATGGTGAACAGGTCAAAACACTGAAAGAATCCATGGATGGCAGGCTTTTGAGTGTCCTTGCAAAGAAAGGTGGCTATATTGGTCACTGATTTGTTTTTGTTTTTGAATGTCAGAAATGTATATTTGTGAATGTTGAGATGTTATATTGGTTTCACTGGTAAAAATAAATAATTGAAATGGGTATATATATTTTTTTTGTTAAGTTGCCTAATAATTATGCACAGTAATAGTCACCTGCACACACAGATATCCCCCTAAAATAGCTAAAACTAAAAACAAACTAAAAACGACTTCCAAAAATATTCAGCTTTGATATTAATGAGTTTTTTGGGTTCATTGAGGACATGGTTGTTGTTCAATAATAAAATTAATCCTCAAAAATACAACTTGCCTAATAATTCTGCACTCCCTGTATATATATACAGTACAGACCAAAAGTTTGGACACACCTTCTCATTCAAAGAGTTTTCTTTATTTTCATGACTATAAAAATTGTAGATTCACACTGAAGGCATCAAAACTATGAATTAACACATGTGGAATTATATACATAACAAAAAAGTGTGAAACAACTGAAAAAATGTCATATTCTAGGTTCTTCAAAGTAGCCACCTTTTGCTTTGATTACTGCTTTGCACACTCTTGGCATTCTCTTGATGAGCTTTAAGAGGTAGTCTCCTGAAATAGTCTTCCAACAGTCTTGGAGGAGTTCCCAGAGATGCTTAGCACTTGTTGGACCTTTTGCCTTCACTCTGCGGTCCAACTCACCCCAAACCATCTCGATTGGGTTCAGGTCCGGTGACTGTGGAGACCAGGTCATCTGGCGCAGCACCCCATCACTCTCCTTCATGGTCAAATAGCCCTTACACAGCCTGGAGGTGTGTTTGGGGTCATTGTCCTGTTGAAAAATAAATGATGGTCCAACTAAACGCAAACCGGATGGAATAGCATGCCGCTGCAAGATGCTATGGTAGCCATGCTGGTTCAGTATGCCTTCAATTTTGAATAAATCCCCAACAGTGTCACCAGCAAAGCACCCCCACACCATCACACAGTAGGAACCAGGCATGTAGAGTCCATCCGTTCACCTTTTCTGCGTCGCACAAAGACACTGTGGTTGGAACCAAAGATCTCAAATTTGGACTCATCTGACCAAAGCACAGATTCCACTGGTCTAATGTCCATTCCTTGTGCTCTTTAGCCCAAACAAGACTCTTCTGCTTGTTGCCTGTCCTTAGCAGTGGTTTCCTAGCAGATATTCTTCCATGAGGGCCTGATTCACACAGTCTCCTCTTAAAAGTTTTTCTAGAGATGTGTCTGCTGCTTGAACTCTGTGTGGTATTGACCTGGTCTCTAATCTTAGCTGCTGTTAACCTGCGATTTCTGAGGCTGGTGACTCGGATGAACTTATCCTCCGCAGCAGAGGTGACTCTTGGTCTTCCTTTCCCGGGGCGGTCCGCATGTGAGACAGTTTCTTTGTAGCACTTGATGGTTTTTGTGACTGCACTTGGGGCCACTTTCAAAGTTTTCCCAATTTTTCATACTGACTGACCTTCATTTTCTTGCCATAATACAAATTCTAACAGTCTATTCAGTAGGCTGTGTATCCACCTGACTTCTCCACAACGCGACTCATGGTCCCTACCCCATTTATAAGGCAAAAAATACCACTTATTAAACCTGACGTGGCACACCTGTGAAGTGAAAACCATTTCAGATGACTACCTCTTGAAGCTCATCAAGATAATGCCAAGAGTGTGCAAAGCAGTAATCAAAGCAAAAGGTGGCTACTTTGAAGAACCTAGAATATGACATATTTTCAGTTGTTTCACACTTTTTTGTTATGTATATGATTCCACATGTGTTAATTCATAGTTTTGATGCCTTCAGTGTGAATCTACAATTTTCATAGTCATGAAAATAAAGAAAACTCTTTGAATGAGAAGGCGTGTCCAAACTTTTGGTCTGTACTGTAGCTAAAAGATAAACCAGATTTGGGTTTAATCAGACATTAATCAGAGAGAAATCAAGTATTAAATTGATTTTAAATATAATTGAGGGGTATCATTATAAGAAGGCATAATTGTGTATATATATATATATATATATATATATATATATATTCTCAATTATTTTTGGCTTTCTCACTATTTTGCATATCATTGATTGAATTTTATTATCACCAATTTTATTATATATTATTTTGCACTATAAATTGTATTAATAAATTACATATATATTTTGTCTGTAACTGGGATTTGTCTTCAACGCAGATCACGAGCTTGTTTTAGCTTGATATTTATGATAATAAATTAGAATCTTCTTCATTACAGATTTTAATTTATTAACATAAATAATATAGACTGTCAATCAGAGACAGCATAAATATTCAGACAGAGCACCTGGGATGCCTGCTGTGGTTGGTCTTTTCTTCTCCTCAAAGCCAAATTCCTCCTCTGACTCCTCTTCCAACGTTGCCGCAGGTCCAGCAAACGATGCTGTTTCTGGTGGTGATGATGGTGACCACAACTCTTCCTCTTCAGGCTCATCTACGGCCTGATCCAGCACTCTTCGCAGGGCACGCTCCAGGAAGAAAACAAATGGGATGATGTTCGCTGATGGTGCCTTCGGTGCGACTGACTAGGTTTGTCACCTCCTCAAAAAGACGCATGAGCCTACAGGCATTGCGCAATGAGCATCCAGTAACGTGGCAAAAAAATTCCCAGAGGCTGTCCTAGCACCCCGGTCATACAAATACTTGTTGATGGCTTTTTCTTGTTGGAGCAGGCGGTCGAACATTAGGAGTGTTGAATTCCAACGTGTCGGGGTGTCGCAAATCAAGCGCCTCACTGGCATATTGTTTCGCCGCTGAATATCTGAAAAGTGCACCATGGCCGTGTATCAACGCCTGAAATGGCCACACACCTTCCTGGCCTGCTTGAGGACATCCTGTAAGCCTGGGTACTTATGCACAAAGCGTTGTATGATCAGATTACATACATGTGCCATTCACGGCACATGTGTCAACAAATTGCTTCCGTTGTCACACACCACTTTGTCGATCTCCAGTTGGTGCGGAGTCAGCAACTGATCCACCTGTGCGTTCAGGGCAGATTGGAGTGCTGATCCGGTGTGACTCTCTGCTTTCAGGCAAGTCAACCCCAAGACGGCGTGACGCTGTCGTATCCGGGATGTGGAATAGCCCCTGGGGAGCTGGTTGTGTGCAGTTGATGTGGAGTAAGATGCAGCAGCAGAAGAGGACTCAGCCAAGGAGGTAAGCGGAGGATGGAGTAGGAGGAGTAGAGGAGGTGGCAAATTTTTTCCTTTTTACATATGTATTAAAATTCTAATTACTGGCACATATGTTAAAAGACTCAATTAGAGGTCAATCAAATGATCTCATAACATAAATTCTAAGTAAAAGCAATTTTGACTCACTTCACCCAGGAGGTATCGGATGGGATAAACTTAAAACACCCACTAAATAACCTCCTGCGTCTGGGTCGCCTGTAAGAGCTCACGGAATGACAGCAGTCCAGTAGAGCTTATTGTCAATCGTCTTTATTGAACCACAGGGTGGGGTGAAGGTATCTTGCTAAACACATTTCGGGGTATGAGAAAAACCCCTTCATCAGGAGCATATGACATCATACATGTTTTGATGGGTATAAATACAAGAAATGTTTGAAAAAAAACGGGCGCCAAAAACGGAGGGGGAGAAGCGTCACTTCCGGTTTGCGCTCCAGCGTGGAACGCACCGGAAGTGAAGTCACCCTCACTCTACATAAGGATAATGTTCCATGAGAATCACAGAATATAAGTTAATAATCACAGAATAAAAGTTAATAATTAGAATATACATAATTGCGGTTACAGTACAATAAAAAATGCCTTATGGTTTGAGTAACCGATTGGTTTTGTTTTAGGTGAAGAGTGGAGTCCCGAGCGCCACTTCCAGTTTGCACTCCATACCCGAACGGACCGGAGGTGACGTCCCTTTACAGATACAAGTTTTTGGGGTTAAAGTAATTCAGAGCCCAAATGGCTAGTACTTGCAGTATTTGTTAAAATGTTGTGTCTTCATCTCGGATGGCTGGGAGCTGGCGTCGGAAAGTCACTTCCCGTTTGCACTCCAGCATGGAACGCATCGGAAGTGACGCCCTCCCCACTTGATACCAGACTATCTAGGCTAGGAAAAGATAAGAGTGTTTACAATGTCTTTTTCGTGATTATGTAGGGTATATTACTTATATTTCTGGATCTTGTGACTAGAAATATCTTTGTATTTGTTTTTTTGATACGTTTTCCATTAAGAAAGTCAGGGTGACAAACACCACTTCCGGTTTACGTTCCACCCTGGAACGCATCGGAGATCTCGTTTCCCTCTCAACCATATACAGTGTACTGCAGCTAGAGATATAGTCATTTTGTATTAAGATGGTGTGTTTTTCTAAAAGCATGTTAGGAGGTATAAATAAAGAGCAGTGGAGATTAAGAATGGTAGTTACGTATCAAGGCGATATATATATATATATATACATATATATAAATACAAACCGGATTCCAAAAAAGTTGGGACACTATACAAATTGTGAATAAAAACTGAATTCAATGATGTGGAGGTGCCAACTTCTAATATTTTATTCAGAATAGAACATAAATCACGGAACAAAAGTTTAAACTGAGAAAATGTACCATTTTAATGGAAAAATATGTTGAATCAGAATTTCACGGTGTCAACAAATCCCCAAAAAGTTGGGACAAGGCCATTTTCACCACTGTGTGGCATCTCCCCTTCTTCTTACAACACTCAACAGACGTCTGGGGACCGAGGAGACCAGTTTCTCAAGTTTAGAAATAGGAATGCTCTCCCGTTCTTGTCTAATACAGGCCTCTAACTTTTCAATCGTCTTGGGCCTTCTTTGTTGCACCTTCCTCTTTATGATGCGCCATATGTTCTCTATAGGTGAAAGATCTGGACTGCAGACTAGCCATTTCAGTACCCGGATCCTTCTCCTACGCAGCCATGATGTTGTGATTGATGCAGAATGTGGTCTGGCATTATCTTGTTGAAAAATGCAGGGTCTTCCCTGAAAGAGATAACGTCTGGATGGGAGCATATGTTGTTCTAGAACCTGAATATATTTTTCAGTATTGATGGTGCCTTTCCAGACATGCAAGCTGCTCATGCCACACACACTCATGCAACCCCATACCATCAGAGATGCAGGCTTCTGAACTGAGCGTTGATAACAACTTGGGTTGTCCTTGTCCTCTCTGGTCCGGATGACATGGCGTCCCAGATTTCCAAAAATAATTTTGAATCGTGACTCGTCTGACCACAGAACAGTCTTCCATTTTGCCACACTCCATTTTAAATGATCCCTGGCCCAGTGAAAACGCCTGAGCTTGTGGATCTTGCTTAGAAATGGCTTCTTTTTTGCACTGTAGAGTTTCAGCTGGCAACGGCGGATGGCACGGTGGATTGTGTTCACTGACAATGGTTTCTGGAAGTATTCCTGAGCCCATTCTGTGATTTCCTTTACAGTAGCATTCCTGTTTGTGGTGCAGTGTCGTTTAAGGGCCCGGAGATCACGGGCATCCAGTATGGTTTTACGGCCTTGACCCTTACGCACAGAGATTGTTCCAGATTCTCTGAATCTTCTGATGATGTTATGCACAGTTGATGATGATAGATGCAAAGTCTTTGCAATTTTTCGCTGGGTAACACCTTTCTGATATTGCTCCACTATCTTTCTGCGCAACATTGTGGGAATTGGTGATCCTCTACCCATCTTGGCTTCTGAGAGACACTGCCACTCTGAGAGGCTCTTTTTATACCCAATCATGTTGCCAATTGACCTAATTAGGGTTAATGGGTCTTCCAGCTTTTCATTATGCTCAAATTTACTTTTTCCAGCCTCTTATTGCTACTTGTCCCAACTTTTTTGGGATTTGTTTACACCGTAAAAATTTGAATCAACATATTTTTCCTTTAAAATGATACATTTACTCGGATTAAACGTTTGATCTGTCATCTACGTTCTATTACAAATAAAATATTGACATTTGCCATCTCCACATCATTGCATTCAGTTTTTATTCACAATTTGTTTAGTGTCCCAACTTTTTGGGAATCAGGTTTGTATATTAAGATATATTAAGAAGGTGTTAAGACCATTTATATAAAAATACATTCCTGAAAAATACTAAAAATACAAATAATGTTAAAAAGAAAAGATCTTTGATGATGATATAAATATTTTGGTCTAAAAGTCAACATGCTAATATATATGGGTAAAAAGAGTATGTATATATATGTTCAAAAGCGTGGTTGTTGGTACACTGGATAAGATCTATTTGGTTATTTGGGATTTAGGGAAGAGAGAAAAAAAAACATTGGGGGATTTTCATATTTTCGTATTTACTGAAGAAAATGTACAAGAAGTTTAAGGTATTCTAGTAGTTTGAGTATTCCAGGGTCTCATTGAGTCCAAATGGAACAAGGGTGTTAAGTTTATATATCCAGTGCATTTCTTTGTGACAGAGTTGCTGATAGGTAGTGGTGAGCGGGGGGTGCCATATTCGATTTCACAATATTTCGCGAATATTCTATTGAATATTCGTCTTACATTCGTCGAAATTGAATATTTGTCATTATTCTATTTATCGTAAATAATATGCGATTTAATTAATCGCGTATTGCGATCTTTTGACAGTATAAAGCAACGTTCCTATGACTAGTTGACTATGGCTAGGCTAATATGTGTATTTTACGAATATTCTTAATATTGCTTCTTTTAGAATATTCGTAATATTCTAAATTACGAAGTTAGAGCAATATTAAGAATATTCGTAAAATACACATATAGATTGTAATTTTTTATTTTTTTTGGTCAATTTTTTTGCCTCTTCTGAACTTTAGTTTTGAAAAATATGTACACTATTAAAAAAATTACTATAGCACTATATTAGCTAAATTGCCTTCTATATGTGTATTTTACAAATACTCTTAATATTGCTTTAACTTCGTCTTTTAGAATATTCGTAATATATTCTAAAAGATGAAGTTAGAGCAATATTCCAAATATTCTAAAAGACGAAGTTAGAGCAATATTAAGAATACATTCGTTATTTAGAATATTCTTTTTTTTTTTCCCCAATGTGTAGTTATTCCACCTTGGCATGCTGCTCCCCGATAAGCGTCCCCGGAACCATGGCAACGCCTGTGGGTTAGAATATACCATCGGATTTGAGTTTTAACGCTCTCAGGGAAAACTCAGATCCGATGGTATTTTCTAACCCACAGGCGTTCCCATGGTGATGGGACGCTTGTCGGGGAGGTGTATGCCGAAGTTGATTAAATAACAAATATATTCACTATATTGCTATGTATTAATTTTTTCGAATATTCGTATTTTTTTTTGAAATCTTGATTTAGATTTTTTTGTTCCAAATAATATTTGATTTTTAATTTTTATTTCTTTATTTGCTATCGCTGTCCCTATTTAAATAAAGCGGGTAAGGCTACTTTCACACTTGCGTTCAGAGCGGATCCGTCTGGTGTCTGCACAGATGGATCCGCTCATATAATGCAGACGATGGGATCCGTTCAGAACGGATCCGTCTGCATTATAGTTTAGAAAAAATGTTAAGTGTGAAAGTTGCTCAGATGGATCCGTCCAGACTTTACATTGAGCCATATTGTGTCAACTTCAAATGGATCCGTCCCCATTGACTTGCATTGTAAGTCTGGATGGACCCGTTTGCCTCCGCACAGTCAGAGGGACACCAGAATGCTGCGAGCAGCGTTCGGGTGTCCACCTGCTGAGCGGAGCGGAGGACAAACAATGCCAGACTGATGCATTCTGAGCGGATCTGCATCCACTCAGAATGCATTAGGACAGTACGGATGCATTCGGGGCCGCTTGTGAGAGCCTTTAAACGGAACTCACAAGCGGAGCCCCGAACGCTAGTGTGAAAGTAGCCTAACGTAAACGTGTGTGAAAAAGCGTATGACGCAATTTACAGTACTAGAACCGCCCAGTGACTGTGACCAGTGTCTATAAAGCATTTATCATCACTATTTGAACTTTACAAGTGAATGACTACAATGGCTACTGGAAGTACATCAAAGTTCAGACACATACTTGAGAAAGATGAGGACGACATCATATTAACTGTAAGTAATATTCTCTTAAAGCATATATATGTTTGTGTAGATATTGCATGAAGCACAATGATTGTTCTGTAGATCACGAATTCAGAAATATTTGTAGATGCGATTATGATCTCTATTTATACGATTTTATTTTTTGGACTGTATGTCTCGTAGGGCATACGGTCATGTGCAAGTGGCATAAGTGTCTAAAGTAGCTAATAAATATAAACTACCCAAAAAAATAACATTAAACTGTATCTGAACGATCTCTAATCTAAAAAACACTATAATGACCATAAACATGTGTAACTTTTGGATTTAGATGTAAATCTTAAGTGTTTATACACCTACTCCACACAATGCACTAATCCTCTGATAAACTAAATTGCATTAATATTTTCTTTTCTTTTAAACATACAGTAATCTATAAATGCCATAAACGAATGGCCAGGTACCAGAAGGAGCAGGAAAAGGATCGACTGGCTCTACATAAGCTGCTGCGGCGGGTTTCAAAAAAGGTTCAGAGGATGGATCAGAGGAACCGTAAAATAGTAAAACATATGCATTTCATGAAAAAAAAATAAGCCAAAAAGGACTGTTATTGTTAAAATGATGTTAAAAACATTTATCTGCCACAGACTTGATGTGTCCAATCTTGAAAGTTCTCTCAGTCAATGGAATGCGTTGTGTCGTGTGTAGCTAATTTTGTACTTCTTTTTCTTGTCGTTTAATTTTTTTATTTTATTTTGAAACAAAAATTTTAGAAAGTCAAATTGTGTAATTTTTTTCATGTTAGCCCATTCCTGCTGCGCACTTACAACATGATGCTGTCAGAGGTGTATTGGTTTATTTTTGTTGTTGTCCTGGTCTGGTGGGGGCCCATTCCTGGGAACAAATTCCTGCTGTACACTTCGAACATGCTGCTGATTGTCGTGCTGAGTTAGGCCAAGCTATGTGTAGGCCTTATACTGGACCCTTAGCATATGCCTGTTGCTGATGCTGAAGTCTGTCCTGACCCTGATTACCTATGTGTGGGCCTTATACTCCACCGTTACCAATACTTGCTGTTGTAGGTCCTGACACTGCTGAGTTATGTGTGGGCCTTATACTCCACCGTTACCGATAGTTGCTGTTGTAGGTCCTACTCCGATACTGCTGAGTTATGTGTGGGCCTTATACTCCACCGTTACCGATACTTGCTGTTGTAGGTCCTACTCCCGACACTGCTGAGTTATGTGTGGGCCTTATACTCCACCGTTACCGATACTTGCTGTTGTAGGTCCTGACATTGCTGAGTTATGTGAGGGGTGTATACTACAGTGTTACCGTGTACCTAATGCTGTCTGTTCTGCTGTCTGTCCTGACCCTGGAATATAGGGGCCTTACAACAAATGTCTAAAATGACACCATAACATTACATAAAAATAAAAAAAACACACGTTATCAAACTGTAAAAAATGTATTTATTATAACAAAAATAATAAAGCAAGCCTCTATGGCAACTTTTTCAGCTCCAATAATATTTTGTTGAGTTTTCGGAGATGGTGGAGGTTTATTTCCTCCATTTGCCACATCTTCTTATTAAAACGATGCTGCATTTTCTTGAGCCCCGCAACATTTTTAATAAATTCCTTTTTGGTGGCCTCCATTTCTCTTATGGCCATATTCACTACTGGAAAAAAATATATTATAATTAAAATTAGGGTTACTTATAAGACAAATAGTGCATTTATTTTTTATTTTAATATAACACTAGTTTCTGTTGTCCCCTCATTGTTACCACTTTTAACCACTTCACGACCGGCCATTAAGCGTAGGCCTCAGCGGAACGTGACTTGATGCAGAGGGACAATCTATTACGGACCAACAAACACCCTGCCCCCAGGCATAATCGTTTGTGAACCGGGGTGCAAATGCAACTCAGCTAAACAGGCAGCCATGTTAACTAAGGGCTGCTATTTGTCAGATTCATTACACATGTGCATTACAGCTCCGGAGATGCAGGGTGGTGTGGGGATCGTGGGATGCTTGTGAATATGTTATGTATATCAAATTATAGTAATGTGTGCACATATTTACCCTCCCGGAGACCACCTCTTCCTCCTCTTCTGGAGCTGGGGGGGCAGAATCAGTTGGCTGAGAAGGTCCGACCTCCTCCTCAGTGGCCTCTGTCTCGCATATATCTGGGGGCCTCCACATTTTCTCTCTCTTCCTCTATGGCCGCCTCCACATTTTCTCTCTCCTCCTCCATGGGAGCCTCCACTTTTTCTACCTCCTCCTCGTTCACCATTTTATTTTTATTTTTTGTGGTGGCGGACCGAGGGAACGGGTTGACCTGTAATAAAATGACACAATTTATACAAACAACTCATAAACCATAACCAAGGTAAAGATCAAGAAGTTCCTATATGGTGGAATCTGCATGGGATTATGAATTATACCAATTGTGGATTTACCTTTTTAAAAAATAAAATAAAAAAAATAGTCTAAGTTACAAGGTAGGATGAGGTAACCTGGGATTTGTTAGGAAGGTGCCCTATAGGGTATTGTGACTGGGTATTGGATGTTTAGGTAAAGCAAACAACAGTTCGGAAATTAGATAAGGGGTTATTGGATGGTGTTATGTTGGGTATATAATTTTTTGTTCTTGCCAGCGTTATACTGTCTGCCAAGCCGCATTTTGAAGATCGGTTGATTTAGCTGTCACGGAAACTTTATAATTAGAAGGAGGCTTAAAGTCTCCCCTTTAAGTGTAATTTTGACGGTGACCGTCCCTTTAACAGTGACTTTGATGGTCACCGGCCCTAATACACAGTGACTTTCACGGTGAACGCCCCTTTAACTGTGAACTCCACAGCTCCCGTCAATTGGCAGTTAGGATTTAAGTGAAAGGCTGGCAGGCTTGTATTGGATAATACAGGTTATTTTTTGGGAATATCTCGTGTACGTCGTAGAGAACCGAGACCCTGCAAGATTTATTTCCAGGTAGCAAGGGATGTGTATAAGTTTCGTTTAAATCGATGGTTGCGTTTTATAGTTTTTGTGGAACACACATACATACATACATACACACACACACATATATATATATATATATATATATATATAAAATCTTGAATCCCATGCAAATTAAGTGGGGGATGTATGTAATGGTCGGGGACGTTGACCGGAATGCTGAATGATGTTTGCAGTTTATGTAGATTTAAACGTGTGAAACGTATGAAATCATCCGGTGACATCATACATCAGTACCGCGCTGTGTGTATAACAATATATATACAATCTTAGCGAGGTAGAGATGTATGATGAAACCAGAAGATTTTGTACATGTCACAACAGGTATTAAGTAATCATTTGAAAAGGGATTAAACACACGGATGTAGTACAGTTAACACAAATGCTTTATGAGACGTGTTGTGTAAACTTAATGTAATTAAATGTGTTAAGATATTTTAAAAATACTTTGTGTTTCAAGATTACGTGATGAGTTAAGAAATTTGAGTTAAGAGGTTGTGTGTTAACCCTACTACATCTGTACAGATTAGCAGAATTACTGAATGTATACAATACTGAGTGTTGTAGAGAGAGATACAAAAATCATGTAAGCATTGTACCTGGGCATAATCGCCGACTGTACTCATCGACCAGTTTTGGGTGTAAGCGTTTCAGGTTACAATACTTTTTTTATATGGCCTTGGGGTCATGCCATATGCCACTTTTTAATTTTAATTCGATCCGGACAGATCGTACGATGGCCTGTTTTTCTCACCCTCTTGCTGGTCCAAGGGTATCCCCGCTCCAGAAAGTGCTGAAGGATAAAGATGAAAGCATATCATCACAATTTTTTTATTATACAAATATTCGAAGAAATATCCACACAAAAAAAAAATCAAAAAGTAGTTACGTCTTTAACCACTTCACACATTATCACGTAAAGGTATGTCATTGCGTGAAAGGGGATATATGGAGCGGGCCTCTGCAGTGAGCCGCTCCATATGAACGATCTGCCGGCTGTATGATACAGCCAACATCTGGCCGCACTAATAGGAAGCGGCGATCGCGCCGCCCCTGCCATTCAACCCCTCAGGTACCGCGAGACAGGCTCATTGCGGCACCTGTGACGTGATGCGCCTCCATCTTCCTTCCAATCGGCGCCCCTGCAGTGAAATCGCGGGGCTCCGATCGGTTGCCATGGCAGCATGGACGCTGCTGAAGCTATTCAGGCCAGCCATGGCTTTCTCCATACAGAGCTATACACGAGGCAGAGCGCAGAATGGAGTGTGTAAGAATCCTATTCACCGTAATAGATCTCTATTATCATGAATAGGAGATGGGATCAAAAGATCCCATGTACGAGGCCTCTATGGGATCTAATTGCTGTAAAAAAAAAGTTAAATAAAGTTTAAATAAACACCACTATATTAAAAGTTTGAATCACCACCCTTTCCCAATTTTACATATAAAACAATTTTACATATAAACCATGGCAGTAGCGTCCTGGTTGCCATGGTTACCGATCGGAGCCTCAGCGATTAAACTGGGACTCTGATCAGTACTCTCCGCTGCCACCAATGATAGGGAGGGAGATTTTAATTAGGAGGGGGGAGGGCCCACTGGCCACCAACGAGTTAACTACAGGGGAGGGAGGGGGGGCCGGCCGCACTGGACAACAAAGAGTTAACTACAGGGGAGGGAGGGGGGGCCCACTGGCCACCAATGAGTTAACTACAGGGGAGGGAGGGGGGCCGGCCGCACTGGACAACAAAGAGTTAACTACAGGGGAGGGAGGGGGCCCACTGGCCACCAATGAGTTAACTACAGGGGAGGGAGGGGGGGCCCACTGGCCACCAATAAGTTAACTACAGGGGAGGGAGGGGGGCCGGCCGCACTGGACAACAAATAATTTAACTACAGGGGGGGAGGGGGGCCGGCCGCACTGGCCACCAATGAGTTAAAAACAGGGGGGGGGGGGCAGCAGGGGGCAGTCATGTACACAGTTCTTTTAGTATATTCTAACCTGAAGTGTCCCCATCACCATGGGAACGCCTCTGTGTTAGAATATACTGTCGGATCTGAGTTTTCACGATCTAACTCAAATCCGATGGTATATTCTAACATAGAGGCATTCCCATGGTGATGGGGACGCTTCAAGTTAAAATATACCATCGGATTGGAGAAAACTCTGATCCGATGGTATAAAAGGGACTCCTGACTTTACATTGAAAGTCAATGGGGACGGATCCGTTTGCAATTGCACCATATTGTGTCAACGTCAAACGGATTCATAGTAACATAGTACATAAGGCCGAAAAAAGACATTTGTCCATCCAGTTCGGCCTGTTATCCCGCAAGTTGATCCAGAGGAAGACCCCTCTCTAGTAGCTATAGCCTGTAATATTATTAAGCTCCAGAAATACGTCCAGGCCCCTCTTGAATTCCTTTATTGTACTCACCATCACCACCTCCTCAGGCAGAGAGTTCCATATTCTCACTGCTCTTACCGTAAAGAATCCTTTTCTATGTTTGTGTACAAACCTTCTTTCCTCCAGGCGCAGAGGATGTCCCCTCGTCACAGTCACAGTCCTGGGGATAAATAGCTGATGGGATAGATCTCTGTACTGACCCTTGATATATTTATACATATTAATTAGATCTCCCCTCAGTCGTCTTTTTTCTAAAGTGAATAACTCTAATTTTGATAATCTTTCAGGGTACTGTAGTTGCCCCATTCCAGTTATTACTTTAGTTGCCCTCCTCTGGACCTTCTCCAGCTCTGCTATGTCTGCCTTGTTTACAGGAGCCCAGAACTGTACACAGTACTCCATGTGTGGTCTGACTAGCGATTTGTAAAGTGGTAGGACTATGTTCTTATCACGGGAATCTATGCCCCTTCTGATGCAACCCATTATCTTGTTGGCCTTGGCAGCAGCTGCCTGACACTGGTTTTTGCAGCTTAGTTTGCTGTTTATTAAAATTCCTAGATCCTTTTCCATGTCAGTGTTACCGAGTGTTTTACCATTTAGTATGTACGGGTGACTTGCATTTTTCCTTCCCATGTGCATAACTTTACATTTATCAGTGTTAAACCCCATCTGCCACTTATCTGCCCAAGCCTCCAATCTATCCAGATCCCTCTGTAGCAGTATACTGTCCTCATCAGTGTAAATTACTTTACACAGTTTAGTGTCATCTGCGAAAATTGATACTTTACTATGCAAGCCTTCTACAAGATCATTAATAAATATATTGAAGAGAATAGGGCCCAATACTGACCCCTGAGGTACCCCACTAGTGACAGTGACCCAATCTGAGTGTGTACCGTTAATAACCACCCTCTGTTTTCTATCACTGAGCCAGTTACTTACCCACTTACAGATGTTTTCTCCTAGTCCGAGCATTCTCATTTTATATACTAACCTTTTATGTGGTACAGTGTCAAATGCTTTGGAGAAGTCCAGATATACGACATCCATTGATTCGCCGCTGTCAAGTCTAGAACTTACCTCCTCATAGAAACTGATTAAATTAGTCTGACATGACCGATCCCTCACGAAGCCATGCTGATATGGCGTTATTTGCTTATTTCTGTTGAGATGCTCTAATATAGCATCTCTCAGAAAACCTTCAAACAGTTTACCCACAACAGATGTTAAACTTACCGGCCTATAGTTTCCAGGGTCTGTTTTTGGCCCCTTTTTGAATATTGGCACCACATATGCCATGCGCCAATCCTGTGGGACATTCCCTGTCAGTATAGAGTCTGCAAATATCAGAAATAAGGGTCTGGCTATGACATTACTTAATTCCTTTAGGATACGGGGGTGTATGTCATCAGGTCCTGGCGATTTGTCTATTTTAATCTTTTTAAGTCGTTGATGTACTTCTTCCTGGGTCAGACAGGACACTTTTAATGGGGATTCGTCCCCATTGACTTGCATTGTAATTCAGGACGGATCCGTTTGGCTCTGCACGGCCAGGCGGACACCAAAACGACTTTTTTTTCATGTCCGTGGATCCTCCAAAAATCAAGGAAGACCCACGGACGAAAAAACGGTCACGGATCACGGACCTACGGACCCCGTTTTTGCGGACCGTAAAAAAAAAAAACTGTCGTGTGCAAGAGGCCTAACTTTCACACTTAGAATTTTTTCTGAAATATAATGCAGACGGATCCGTTCTGAACGGATCCCATCTTCTGTATTATAGGAGCGGATCCGTCTGTGCAGACACCAGACGGATCCACTCTAAACGCAAGTGTGAAAGTAGCCTTAGGCTACTTTCACACTAGCGCTTGGGGCTCCGCTTGTGAGTTCCGTTTGAAGGCTCTCACAAGTGGCCCCGAACGGATCCGTAGAGCCCCAATGCATTCTGAGTGGATGCGGATCTGCTCAGAATGCCTCAGTCTGGCACTGTTTGGTCTCGGTTCTGCTCAGCAGGCGGACACCCGAACGCAGCTTGCAGCGTTCGGGTGTCCGCCTGGCTGTGCGTTACATTGAAAGTCAATGGGGGACGGATTCATTTGAAATTGAGCCATATTGTGTCAACTTCAAACGGATCCGTCCCCATCTGGAAGAATCCTTTTTTTCTCTGCACGGTCAGGCGGACATCCGAACGCTGCAAGCTGCGTACGGGTGTCCGCCTGCTGAGCGGACCGGAGGACAAACGATGCCAGACTGATGCATTCTGAGTGGAACCGCATCCAATCAGAATGCATTGGGGCCGTACGGATCCATTTGGGGCTGCTTGTGAGAGCCTTCAAACGGAACTCTCAAGCGGAACCCCGAACGCAAGTGCGAAAGTAGCCTTACAATGTAAGTCAATGGGGACGGATCCGTTTGAAGTTGACACAATATGGCTCAATTTCAAACGGGTCCGTCCACCATTGACTTTCAATGCAAAGTCAGGACGGATCCGTCTGACTAACTTTCAGACTTAGATTTTTTTCTGAAATATAATGCAGACGGATCCGTCTGACTAACAATTAGACATTCTGAACGGATCCCATAGTCTGCATTATAGGAGCGGATCCGTCCGTGCAGACACCAGACGGATCCGCACCGAACGCAAGTGTGAAAGTAGCCTTAGATGTAGGTCGAGTGTTGCTAATGCTAAATATTGTTCTGACATGCATGCAATATGAAATTAAATACAGTGCTGTAATACAATATTACTTACAGTGAGAAGAATTTCTTCTTCTTCCTTTTGAAATCGAATTTTGCCCATTTTCGATTTTAAGATGCACGCCAAACTCCACTGGAAGCAATGCAAAACCAAAACCAAAACCAGGACACATGTCATGTGACACAATTACGTCACTCATAAGATCGATTCCTCACGCGATCATTCATAACATTCCCGCTTTTCGGGTAGAAATCGGGAATTCGAATAACAAGATCGATTCCACCCTGCTGTTTGCAATAAAGCGAATATTCGAAAAAATGTAGAATCGTTCAATTTAGCTAATATAGTGGTATAATCTTATTTGTGGGCCAATGACTCATTGCCCCACAAGCAAAAAGCAGTGAGGGATCATGTTTTTTCAGATGTTTTAAAATTTACGAATATTCGATATAGCGAATATATATAGCACCATATTAGAAATATTCGTAAATTCTCGATTCGCAATTCGAATATTCGCGCTCAACACGCGCTCAACACTACTGATAGGTAGATATCTGTTCTAGCGGTGAAACCCTCAAGCTAGATGGATCACTACTGTGTATCTTTGTGTAGTGTTGCGAGACGCTGTGGGTGAGGATGCTGCGTCTAATGTTTGAGCGATGCTCATTCATCCTCTCGCTGACTGTCTGGGTGGTTCTTCTGATGTACTTTAAACCACATGGACAGTAGAGGAGGTGGATTACATTTTTTGACCCACAGTTTAGTTCCTGTTTGATGGTCCAAAGGGACTCATCTTTAGTTATCTTAGGGTTAGGGATGTTTACTGTTCTAACCCCTTGAGAGATCATTGGGCAGCAAAGACATTTATTTGAGGCGCATTTACGTATCTTATCTGAACAATCAATGGGGGTGGCCTCGGGATTCATGGTAAGTTTTGGACAAGAGGGGGCAATCAATTTGAGAATGGGGTCTTTGAGGAGGATGCCCCAATGTTTAGTAAGGGTCTGTCTGATTTTGATGTGATGAATGTTGTACCGGGTGATAAGTAGTGTTGAGCGCGAATATTCGAATCTCAAATTTTTTTCCCCAATATCGCAACTTCGAGATTTCGCGAATATTTCGAATATAATTCTATATATTCACGAAATCGAATATTCGTTTTTTTTTGTTTTTTTTTTCTCATCTGAAAATATATTGCTCTTTGCTTCTTGCTTGTGGGTCAATGAGTCATTGGCCCACAAGCAACTGAATAGAAGCTGGAAAGATGGATCAAATATTCGAAATAAAGAATATATTGCTGTGTATTCGTTTTTAGAATATTCGTCCTATTCTATTCTAAACCAATAATCTCGGTTATAATATTCGAGTTCACGAATATTCTAACAGAAAAATCGTAGTGTTTAATACGTGTGCCCAACCGCATGACATCACTAGTACGTCACCTGAGGTGACACCTTATGTAGATCGCGACTATAAATCCAGACACTCAAGAACAATGTGCTCCGCAAAGATCCTGAGACATCACTTTGTAAAAGTCGAGTATGATATAATCATAGCCATAAGTATATTACAGTACTTTCGCATGCATGTCAGAACAATTATTGTAAGTTGATCGAGTCTAGCGAAATATTGGTAAATTCGAATATTTCAATATGAATACGATTTTTTTTTTCTTATGATTTTTTTTTTAAGGTAAAAATAGATAATACAGATTTCTGCACTGTACTAAGTATTCTTGTTATTACACAGCACTATGTTTGTAGCCTGTATGTATGGACAACAGATACATTTATATCACATTCACAGCACATAACACGTCCATTTTCCTGTCACTCAATACACACTATATATACGGTACCATACACTCAGGGCCGGCTCCAGGTTCATGTGGGCCCTTGGGCGATAAATCCCAGTGGGCCCCCGTCAGGCATTTTTTTACATTTACATGTCCCCCTGTGGCTCCCACACGGTATAATGACCCCCAGTGACCCCTATACAGTATAAATACTACTAGTGGCCCTTCACACAGTATAATGACTACTAGTGGCCCTTCACACAGTATAATGACTACTAGTGGCCCTTCACACAGTATAATGACTACTAGTGGCCCTTCACACAGTATAATGAACCCCCAATCCCCCCCCCACTGTATTATGACCACCTGTGGCCCTGCATTCAGAATAATAACCCCCAGTCGCCCCCATTCAGAATAATGACCCCCAGTAGCCCCCACACTGGGGGAATACTGTATGGAGGGGGCTCTGGGGGTCATTATACTAAATGGGGGACACTGAGGGTCATTATACTATGTAAAGGGCCCTCACAGTATAATGACCCCACAGTGACCCTCCATGCAGAATAATGACCCCCAGTCGCCCCCACACTGGGGGTTATACTGTATGGAGGGGGCACGAGGGGTTATTATATTTAATGGGGGCTCTGGTGGTCATTATGCTAAATGGAGGGTCAATGGGGATCGTTATACTAAATGGGGGGCACTGGGAGTCATTATACTGTGTAAGGGGCCCTCACAGTGTGATGAATGACCCCCCAGTGGCCCCCTCACATACCTATCATTGCAGGGGAGCTGGTTGTCCTGTCCATCACTAACCGCAGCTCCCTGCGCTCCTTCTCTCAGGCGGCCGCTGCAGCAGTGAGCCAGGCCTAGAGGAGAGAAGGAGATGTGCAGTGATGTAGCTGGAACTGACTGGGCCCCACAGCAAATTTTAGTACGCCCCCCTCCCCCCCAATGTGTGTTCACATCACGTTTTTCCTATCGGTTTGATGTATACAAATGTGCAGCACTCCACGTTTTTGTATCCTGCAGAGTCAAGTAAAAACTGCATACGTTAACGTATATGTTTTTTTACAATGGAACTGTATGGTGAACGGACGCCACTGTACGGAATCAGTCTGAGGATTGTATGGTGACCGGACGCCGCTGTACGGCATCAGTCTGAGGATTGTACGGTGACCGGACGCCACTGTACGGCATCAGTGTGAGGCATCTGTTAACGCATACATTTTTGGTATACATTAAATGGATGGCACAAATGGGATGTGAACCCAGCCCTAGTGTCAGAATAAGCAGCAGTACACCGCGGAGCAGCGTGGCGGAGAGGGGAGGCCGCCATGTACTGACAGAGCGCTGCCTGGTCCTGGTGGTCAGGGGTGAGGACTGTGTCTCCCAAGGATCATTTATCTATTGGTAAATACAGGGCACAGTATAATACACTAGAATCTATATACTATAAAGATATTAGCCCTACCCCCAAATAATAATACAATTAGGGGGTCATTTATTACATAGAAATACGTCTATGTAAGGCTACTTTCACACTTGCGTTCGGGGCTCTGCTTGTGAGTTCCGTTTGAAGGCTCTCACAAGCGGCCCCGAACGGATTCGTCCAGCCCTAATGCATTCTGAGTGGATGCGGATCCGCTCAGAATGCATCAGTCTGGCAGCGTTTGTCATCAGCTCCGCTCAGCAGGCGGACACCCGAACGCTGCTTGCAGCGTTCGGGTGTCCGCCTGGCCATGCGGAGGCAAACGGATCCGTCCAGACTTACAATGGAAGTCAATGGGGACGGATCCGTTTGAAGTTGACACAATATGGCTCAATTTTCAATGTAAAGTCTTTCAATGTAAAGTCTAAACGGATCCGTTTGCATTAGCATGCAAACGTATACGTTCTGAACGGATGTAAGCGTTTGCATTATAGGTGCGGATCCGTCTGTGCAGATACCAGACGGATCCGCACCTAAACGCAGGTGTGAAAGTAGCCTTAGGCGTATTTCTGACACAGATTGTGGCACAAAGGTCCTTAACACTGCAATCTGTATCTTTTCCCGCTCATGCCAGGTCTAAAAAAGGATGGCGTGGGCAGGGAAAGGGATACAGTTATGGCCATGCAGTTATTGGATACCACCGCCATATAGTGATAACACCGCCATACAATGATAAAACCACCATACAGTGACCGGATAAAAGGGTATAAGAGGGCACAGTACAGGGAATGACTATGGGCACTGGACAGGGTGTGGTAAGAGGGCACAATGCAGGGTATAAAGGGGCACAGTACGGGGTGGGGGTACAGTCACATGACCCTGTGACGTTAGAAGGTCCTTATGGTGAATGCTGTTCAGATGCCACCATAATGAGAGGCAGATGAGTGAGACAGGGGCCCTGGGTGGACAGGAAGGGTGGACACAGCAAGTAGGGGGAAGGGGCTCTGAGGGGGATTCATACAAGAAGTAGGGGCAGGAGGTCTGTGCAGGGCAGCAACAGGAGATAGGAGGGTGAAACAGGAGCTCTGGATACATGAGGGAGGAAAGGAGACAGCAGGGGCCCCATGAGGATGAGATAGGACAGGATATGGGGGGGGGGGCAGGTGTCATGGGGGCAAACTGCTTAATGAAACAGTAACAACTAAATAGAATGAAGCAGCAGCCGATCGAAGAGACCCCCCCCCCCCTCTTCTGTCCCACAGACAAGAGACATTCACAGTGCAGACTGCAGACTCAATCACAGCTCCAGCCCTCCGGTCTCTCTCCTCAGGCAGCGGTCTCTCTCCTCAGGCAGCGTGTGTCCTATGTAGAGGGGGTGTGGTCTGAGTCTCTGCAGCTCAGGGGGCGTGTCTGAGTCTCTGCAGCTCAGAGGGCCCCACCAAAGGGGTACTGCGTAACTGAAATGACAGCAGTGAGAGCTCCCATCTGTATTGATGGAAGTGCTCATAGCAGCTCAGTGGGCCCCCCCCCAGGAGCATTGGGCTCCGGCACTTGCCCGGGGATGCCGGGTTATGATGCCGGCCCTGCATACACTATATACCACACTATATATATAGATTCTATTTAATGTACATGAGCTTTCTTTGTCTCACCGTATTTGCTGTTTCATTAAGCGTTACCCAGGGTGCACCACGGTGATGCAAACCAGCTGTACACCCAATACCGTACTATCCCTTCACTAGACAAGTACATCGCAGCTTAACCGACCAATATCCAATTGCTCCCTCAGACCCCACACACATAGAATCGCATTACAATCCTATCTTATAACGTTAACATTCAATCTAATATTTCCCCTTTAAAGACGTAACTACTTTTTGCAGGTTTGTTGAGGACATATGTTTTAAAATTTTGAATGTAAAAAATTGGAATTATATTCTTGCATCTTTATATTGCAGCGTTTGTTGGTGAGGGGATATGCCCTAACCAAGAAGAGGGTGGAGAAGCGCGCCATTCTAAGGTCTCTCCGTGCCGAGTTATATATGAAGTTTTCCTTGTGGCATAAATATGTGGAACTGCAGAAGAAGTGGTGCGATATAAAGAGGTTTAGGCCCAAACTTGTAAAGGAGATGAGCGAACGATTATGTCCAGGTACAATATTTACATGACTTTTGTATCTCTCTTTACAACACTATGTAATGTATATATTTAGTTATGCTGCTAATCTGTACAGATGTAGTTGGGATAACACACAACCTCTTAACTCATTGCGTTATCTAGAAATAAAAGCCATTGTTAAAAAATAGTGTAACGCATTTAATTGCATTTTGTTTAAATAACACGTCTCCTAAAGGATCTGTGTTAAATCTACTACATCCGTATTTCATCCCTTTAAAAATGATTACTTAATACCCCCAAATTATGTTCAGTTATGCACTCAATACTTGGTCGGGAATCCTTTTGCAGAAATGACTGCTACAATGTGGCGTGGCATGGAGGCAATCAGCCTGTGGCAGTGCTGAGGTGTTATGGAGGCCCAGGATGCTTCAATAGCGGCCTTAAGTTCATCCAGAGCGTTGGGTCTTGTGTCTCTCAACTTTCTCTTCCCAATATCCCACAGATTCTCTATGGGGTTCAGGTCAGGAGAGTTGGCAGGCCAATTGAGCACAGTAATACCATGGTCAGTAAACCATTTACCAGTGGTTTTGGCACTGTGAGCAGGTGCCAGGTCGTGCTGAAAAATGAAATCTTCATCTCCATAAAGTTTTTCAGCAGATGGAAGCATGAAGTGCTCCAAAATCTCCTGATAGCTAGCTGTATTGACCCTGCCCTTGATAAAACACAGTGGACCAACACCAGCAGCTGACATGGCATCCCAGACCATCACTGATTTCCAAATGACATGCAAAATTTGCTTTCATCCGAAAAAAGTACTTTGGACCACTGAGCAACAGTCCAGTGCTGCTTCTCTGTAGCCCAGGTCAGACGCTTCTGCCGCTGTTTCTGGTTCAAAAGTGGCTTGACCTGGGGAATGCGGCACCTGTAGCCCATTTCCTGCACACGCCTGTACACGGTGGCTCTGGATGTTTCTACTCCAGACTCAGTCCACTGCTTCCGCAGGTCCCCCAAGGTCTGGAATCGGTCCTTCTCCACAATCTTCCTCAGGGTCCGGTCACCTCTTCTCGTTGTGCAGAGTTTTCTGCCACACTTTTTCCTTCCCACAGACTTCCCACTGAGGTGCCTTGATACAGCACTCTGGGAACAGCCTATTCGTTCAGAAATTTCTTTCTGTGTCTTACCCTCTTGCTTGAGGGTGTCAATGATGGCCTTCTGGACAGCAGTCAGGTCGGCAGTCTTACCCATGATTGCGGTTTTGAGTAATGAACCAGGCTGGGAGTTTTTAAAAGCCTCAGGAATCTTTTGCAGGTGTTTAGAGTTAATTAGTTGAATCAGATGATTAGGTTAATAGCTCGTTTAGAGAAACTTTTCATGATATGCTAATTTTTTTAGATAGGAATTTGGGGTTTTCATGAGCTGTATGCCAAAATCATCAATATTAAAACAATAAAAGGCTTGAACTACTTCAGTTGTGTGTAATGAATCTAAAATATATGAAAGTCTAATGTTTATCAGTACATTACAGAAAATAATGAACTTTATCACAATATGCAAATTTTTTTAGAAGGACCTGTATATATGTCTTTATGTTTATATATACATAAAATGCAAGCATCATTCATTATTTATTTGAAAGGCCCCGTCCATTTCATACATCCCCCACGTAATTTGCATGGGATTATAGATTATATATATATATGCAGTCCTGATCAAAAGTTTAAGACCACTTGAAAGCAGGACTATGTTTAATGCCACATCCCCTACTTTTATGTCCCTCTCCCATGCAAGGCAAACACATACAGAAAATTATCCATTGTTTAGTCACAGACTGGTTACATGCCACACATCCCCTCCCCTCAGTCTGTGAAGTAATTTAATAATCAACAATCCATTTGAGACAACCATTGTAGTCGACAAATGCTAAGCAGGTTACATACTAATTAGGTTAATAAACCTAACATTGTAAATCCATTCAACAGTACATATGACACATCCATTGTAGTTGAAACTCAGTCTGCTACAACCACTAATGAAATGCAAGCTTAAGGTAGATCTTTATCTTTTAGTTCTAAAATGATGATTTTAAATGAAAGACTGCTTTTTAACACTGAATATACCAACGATAAATTTTGCTTAAATAATATTAAAATTGATTCCTTTCTCCACCTTTCATAACAACATCCAGTAACCTCTTATCTAATTTCCGAACATTTGCATGTTTTGATTAAAAGTCAATAACCCAGCCGCAATACCGTAAAGGACACCTTCCTAATAAATACCGTGTTACCTCATCCTACCTTGTAAATTTGGCTAGTTTAACACATCTGGAACACTGATTTTAAAATGTTAGATAACGCCAAAAAGAGTCAAATACACTTTGTGGTTTATCATAATCCCATGCAGATCCCTCCCTCCATACAGTATATCAATTTCTGGATCTTTAACTTTGTTGTGATTTATGATTTCATTGTCCAAATTTGTAATATTCTGTGATTACAGGTGTTCCTGTTCCTACTATAAAGAGGAAGGGACCGAGAAGACAGAAAAAAAATCAGCTAAATGTGGTGGTGATGGAGGTCTCAACAACAGATGAGGAGGATTCACAAGAGCAGGCAGGACCCTCAGAGGATGTAGCGGCCCCTCCACCACCTGATGGCAATATGATGGCTCCTATGAAAGCTCATGAGCCAGGACCCTCCCATGAGCTTCAGGATGAGGTGACTGACACACCTGATGTGGGAGAAGAGGTGGAGGTAGAAGACGCTGGACCCTCCCAGCCTCCACAAGAAACCACCACCACTCCAGAGGATGTTGTAACCAACCCCTGCCAAGAGGGTAAATATGTGCACATAGAAATATAATTCTATATCGATACTATGTAATCTGAATTGCAAGTAATATAATTTTATTTTCTAATCCTAACAGTACTGCTGTTTTTGAAAAATAATGGAACAAAATCAGCGGGAACAGAATGCCGGCATGCGCCAAATGCAGAGGCTGATGGCCAAGTTTAAGAAACAGCACCTTAAACAAAAGAGGGATATGTTAATGCTTTATAAAAAAGTTAAAAAGTTGCCATAGAGGCATGTTTGTTATTTTGTTAATAAATATTTATTTTTTTTGTTCTAATGTCTGACTGCATTCTTTCATATTGTTCTGTGTTAGCATAATTTCTGTCTGTCCTGATCATATTGAGTGTAGTGTAGACCGTACCCTCCACTGTTACCTTAACCTGCTGCTGCTGTCTGTCCTGATCCGTATGACTTTGCACTAGGACTCAAGGGGCCTTCCTGCAACCTGATAAATTTAAATCTATATATAAAAAAGGATGTATATATATGTATGTTCCGCAAAAACACAACCATCAAATTCAATTAAATTTGGTATAAACATCCCTTGCTACCTGGAAAGAAATAATGTGGGGGTCTCAGCTCTCTAGGACGTACTGTTCCCGAGATATTCCCCAAATATCACCTGCATTAGCCAATACAAGCCTGCCTCCAGCCTTTAACTTAAATCCTAACTGCCAACTGATGGGCGCTGTGGAGTTCACAGTTAAAGGGCCGGTCACTGTGAAATTTACTGTTAAAGGGGCGACCATTGCAAAAGTCACTGTTATTTAATATATATTTCCAATAAATAAATACCCGAGCAACGTGGGGTGCACAGCTAGTTTATGTATTAAATAACAATATCAAGCATACGAAAGCAAATTATTAAACATAATAAAATATTTATTTATAAAATAGAAAGTAGGTAAAATATAAAATACAAAAAAATTAAGGCAAACTTTGTAGTTCTTGCTGTATCTCCAGGAGCTCTTCATTATGTATCTTCCTCTGCTCCTCAAACTTCTTGTAAGCATCATCCAGCTGACGCTGATGCCTGTGTAACCAAGCCTGAAGTAGGCCTATTTTTTTTTCTCTGCTTTTATAGCCTGCATTGACTTGGCTTCTGTCTTCCGCTGCTCAAGGAGCCGCCTTTTAAGTTTTCTAATAACTGTTAGGATAAAAAAAAAAATTACAATTACTTCCAATTATGATGAAGGCAGTTGTGGTTTGTGTGGAGTTTTTGTTACAGTACTGTCCATTTACAGAACAATTTTTTTTTATTACAGTTTTTAAAATTATATAGTTGTTTATTTATTATTTCAATATAGTATAATGTTATTTAGTGGGTTAATTAATGCAAGTTCATTACAGTATAATAGTATTTAGTTGGTTTCTTTGACATGAAAGAACAATCTACACTTTTGTGTTGCTAAGCATTTCTGTTGGGCATGGCCAATATCAATAACACATTAAAGTTCTCATCTTAAAATATAACTTCTAATACAAAAGAGCTATAACATTTTTTTAATGCAAATTGAGGACTACAATTTTTTTAAAGGGATTTTGGACACACTACAAAATCTAAATAGTCGTATATAGACATAGTTGTGGCACCAGGTCTCTGAGATGCCAAAAATTTAAAGACAATAATACGCACTCAGCCCCTTATCTGTAAGATAATAACGGACTTATTATGATGGTCTTTGATATGTTTGTATCTTATATTTCAAATGCCCATTCATTCCGCCATGTCTCCCTTTTTATTGTATATACGACAGATGAAGGGACTGGTGAGTTCTTGGAAGCTCTCTATGTGACATATTAAGTATTATTTTATGGCCATTAAAATGTATCATCAAGCCACCACAACTCTTATTTTGTATTTACAGAATTACTTGGTTATAGTTATGTAATGTTTAATGTGAATTAGTTGGATACTTTATGGTTTTAATGTAGATTACAGATTTATTTTACTTTAAAAAATATATATATATATTTCTCTACTTTTCTCTTTTTTAAATAATTTTAGGCCCTTTTTTTTTATAAACATCGTATGGATAATTATATAGCTGTGTGCACATATTTACCCTCCTGATGGGGGGTGTAGACCTCCTTGTCCCCCTCTTCTGGAGGTGGGGGAGAGGAATCCCCTGGCTGTGATGGTCCTCCTCGATCAGTGGAGGGTCCAGGCTGCATCTCCAACTCTCCCTCCTCACCCATTTGCTGTACAGGAGGAACGGGAACACCTGTAATCACAGAATGTTAAGAATTTAGACAATCAACTAATAAATCATAACAAAGGAAAATTAAATAAAAAAATATCCTATATGGAGGGGTCTGCATGGGATTCTGATTATCCACACGGTGGATTTGCCTCATTATGTGTTTATATTACATGACAAAACAAGTGTTACAGATGGGTAAAACGGGACTAAGTTAAAAATTAGTATGACGTAAAAGAGGTTTTTTGATGGTATTATGTTGGGTATATTATATTTTTGGGCTGTCATCGTTATACTGTCTGCACAGCCATATTTTAAATATCTGCTGTCCGTCTTCACTCACAGTTAATTTAGTTGTCATGGTCACTTTATTAATAGAAGGAGGGGTAAAGTCGCTTGCAGATAGGTGGCGAGATGACTAGATTTCTATATGCTATTTAGGCACTGTTTAGCGCTGTTCTATTCAGCAGTTAAAGGGAGTCTGTCATGTAAAATCCTCTTTTTAGTCCACTAACATCCTGATCTCCCTTACCTTACCCCTATTACAATATTACCTTTCAGATAGCATTTAATTTGTGGTTTATGAGGTTAATTACTGGGTGGGGGTGGGGGTGTGTGTATATATATATATATATATATATTTGTAGAAAGGCACAAGGGACTATAATAGATGGAAGATATGTGTCACCGCGGACCCTGGCCTGGTTGAAGTAGGAGCCACTAGTGCACGGCCATGGTCAATCTGAATAACACATGAAAGTTCTCATATTAAAATTTAACTTTTAATACAAAAGAGCTATAAGATTTTTTGAATGCAAATTGAGGACAAAAATTTGTTAAAAGTGAATTTAAAAACACTACTTGACACTTCGAAGACTGGATTACATTTTTAAGAGGGATTTTGAACACACTACAAGACCAAAATAGTCTTCTATAGACATAGTTGTGGTACCAGGTCTCTGAGATAACATCTGAGACAATAATATGTACTCAGCCCCTTATCTGCAAGATAATAACGGACTTATTATGATGGTCTTTGATATGTTTGTATCTTATATTTCAAATGTCCATTCATTCCGCATTGTCTCCCTTCTTATTGTATATAAGACAGATGAAGGGACTGTTGAGTTATTGGAAGCTCGCTATATGACATGGTAATTATTATTTTTGGGCCATAACTCTTATTTGGTATTTCTTAATGAGAGTACAGAATTACTTTGTTATAGTTATGTAATGTTTAATTTGAATTAGTTGGGTACTTAATGGTTTTAATGTAAATTGCAGAGTTTTTTTAATTGGAATTTTTTATTTATTTATCTACTTTTCGCAAATTTAAAACATTTTATGCCTTTTTTCTTATAAACATTGTATGGATATTTAATTATATAGCTGTGTGCACATATTTACCCTCCTGGTTGGGGGTGTAGACCTGCATGTCCCCCTCTTCTGGAGGTGGGGGGGAGGAATTCCCTTGCTGCGATGGTCCAGGCTGCTCCTCCACTGCCTGCTCAGCCGACTCTTCCTCCACACCCATTGCTGCGACCACCCTCTTTTTTTTTTTAATTCTTCATCGAAGAGAAGGAACAGGAACACCTGTAATCACAGAATGTTAAGAATTTAGACAAACAACTCATAAATCATAACAAAGGTAAATATTTTAAAAATATCCTATATGGAGGGATCTGCTTGGGATTCTGATTATCCACACAATGGATTTGCTTCATTTTTGTGTTATATAACATGCCAAAACCATATTTACAGATGGGTAAAACTGGCCTAACTTAAAAGGTAGGATGACGTAACAGGGCTTATTTGATGGTATTATGTTGGGTATAATAATTTTTTGGGCTGTCATCGCTATACTGTCTGCCCAGCCACATTTTTGATACAATTGTACCTTTCATATAGCATTTAATTTGTGGTTTATGAGGTTAATTTACTGGGTGAGGTGTTAGTGTGTGTGTGTATATATATATATATATATATATATATATAGTAGAAAGGCACAAGGGACTATAATAGATGGAAGATATGTGTCACCGAGGATTCTGGCCTCGGTGCAGTAGGGGCCCCATAGTGCATATTTCCGCAGCAGTTGCTGACGGACACTTTGGTAGTTAGCATAGCTGTGAAAAGCTAATACGGGATGGCTCTTATTGGGAGTAGTCATAGAGTTGGGCGGGTGACTACTCCACACAATCCAGGCCAGGTTTGGAATGGCTTACAAAAGTCAGCCAGCAGGGTCAGGTGGGGATGATTACATGGCTGGGTGTTTGTGTTTGGAACTGAGTAAAAGACCAAATGGTCTCTGCTTGGATACAATGCAAGATACTCTCTGGGATTTATGGTACTGTGCCTTACTTGTGTAATAGTTTTTTCTTTAAGTGTTGGCTGGAGTAAGCCAATTAATGATGCCTGTTGATTGTTTGTGTGCCAACAATAAAGGACACTTGTAATTTTAAGATTTCCCTGGAAAAATGCTTCTGTGTATTTATCTGAAGGCTAGCATTTGTGAGTCTCTACAATATAGGGTATTTATTCATAGCAATTTTATAATAAATAACAGTGACTTTCACAGTGACCGGCCTTTTAACCACCTCCCGACCGCTGTACGCAGATATGCGTCCGGGAGGTGGTTGCTTTACTCCTCCTGGACGCATATACGCGTCATCTCGCGAGACGCAAGATTTCCTGTGAACGCGCGCGCTCACAGGAACGGAAGGTAAGCGAGTGGATCTCCAGCCTGCCAGCGGCGATCGCTCGCTGGCAGGCTGGAGATCTGATTTTTTTAACCCCTAACAGGTATATTAGACGCTGTTTTGATAACAGCGTCTAATATACCTGCTACCTGGTCCTCTGGTGGTCCCTTTTGTTTGGATCGACCACCAGAGGACACAGGTAGCTGTGCAAAGTACCAGAAAACACTACACTACACTACACCCCCCCCGTCACTTTTTAACCCCTTATGCACCACTGATCACCCCATATAGACTCCCTGATCACCCCCCTGTCATTGATCACCCCCCTGTCATTGATCACCCCCCTGTCATTGATCACCCCCCTGTCAGGCTCCGTTCAGACGTCCGTATGATTTTTTACGGATCCACTGATACATGGATCGGATCCGCAAAACACATGCGGACGTCTGAATGGAGCCTTACAGGGGGGTGATCAATGACAAGGGGGTGATCATGCACATAGACTTCCTGATCACTTCCCTGTCATTGATCACCCCCCTGTCATTGATCACCCCCCTGTAAGGCTCCATTCAGAGGTCCGCATGTGTTTTGCGGATCCGATCCATGTATCAGTGGATCCGTAAAAAAATCATACGGACGTCTGAATGGAGCCTTACAGGGGGGTGATCAGGGAGTCTATATGGGTGATCACCCCTCTGTCATTGATCACCCCCCCCCTGTAAGGCTCCATTCAGACGTCCGCATGTGTTATGCGGATCCGATCCATGTATCAGTGGATCCGTAAAAATCATACGGACGTCTGAATGGAGCCTTACAGGGGGGTGATCAGGGAGTCTATATGGGTGATCACCCCTCTGTCATTGATCACCCCCCCCCCTTGTAAGGCTCCATTCAGACGTCCGCATGTGTTATGCGGATCCGATCCATGTATCAGTGGATCCGTAAAAATCATACGGACGTCTGAATGGAGCCTTACAGGGGGGTGATCAGGGAGTCTATATGGGTGATCACCCCTCTGTCATTGATCACCCCCCCCCCCCCTGTAAGGCTCCATTCAGACGTCCGCATGTGTTATGCGGATCCGATCCATGTATCAGTGGATCCGTAAAAATCATATGGACGTCTGAATGGAGCCTTACAGGGGGGTGATCAGGGAGTCTATATGGGTGATCACCCCTCTGTCATTCATCACCCCCCCCCCCCCCCCTGTAAGGCTCCATTCAGAGGTCCGCATGTGTTTTGCGGATCCGATCCATGTATCAGTGGATCCGTAAAAAATCATACGGACGTCTGAATGGAGCATTACAGGGGGGTGATCAATGACAGGGGGGTTATCACCCCATATAGACTCCCTGATCACCCCCCTGTCATTGATCACCCCCTGTCATTGATCACCCCCTGTAAGGCTCCATTCAGAAATTTTTTTGGCCCAAGTTAGCAGAAATTTTTTGTTTGTTTTTGTTTTTTCTTACTAAGTCTCATATTCCACTAACTTGTGTCAAAAAATAAAATGTCACATGAACTCACCATACCCCTCACGGAATCCAAATGCGTAAACATTTTTTAGACATTTATATTCCAGACTTCTTCTCACGCTTTAGGGCCCTAAAATGCCAGGGCAGTGTAAATACCCCACATGTGACCCCATTTCGGAAAGAAGACACCCCAAGGTATTCCGTGAGGGGCATAATGAGTCCATGAAAGATTGAAATTTTTGTCCCAAGTTAGCGGAAAGGGAGACTTTGTAAGAAAATACAAAAAAAAAACAATTTCCGCTAACTTGTGCCAAAAAAAATAAAAATTCTAGGAACTCGCCATGCCCCTCACGGAATACCTTGGGGTGTCTTCTTTCCAAAGTGGGGTCACATGTGGGGTATTTATACTGCCCTGGCTTTTTAGGGGCCCGAAAGCGTGAGAAGAAGTCTGGGATCCAAATGTCTAAAAACGCCCTCCTAAAAGGAATTTGGGCACCTTTGCGCATCTAGGCTGCAAAAAAGTGTCACACATCTGGTATCGCCGTACTCAGGAGAAGTTGGGGAATGTGTTTTGGGGTGTCATTTTACATATACCCATGCTGGGTGAGAGAAATATCTTGGTCAAATGCCAACTTTGTATAAAAAAAATGGGAAAAGTTGTCTTTTGCCAAGATATTTCTCTCACCCAGCATGGATATATGTAAAATGACACCCCAAAACACATTCCCCAACTTCTCCTGAGTACGGCGATACCAGATGTGTGACACTTTTTTGCAGCCAAGGTGGGCAAAGGGGCACATATTCCAAAGTGCACCTTTCGGATTTCGCAGGCCATTTTTTACACATTTTGATTGCAAAGTTCTTCTCACACATTTGGGCCTTTAAATTGCCAGGGCAGTATAACTACCCCACAAGTGACCCCATTTTGGAAAGAAGACACCCCAAGGTATTCCGTGAGGGGCATGGCGAGTTCCTAGAATTTTTTATTTTTTGTCGCAAGTTAGTGGAATATGAGACTTTGTAAGAAAAAAATAAAAATAAAAAATCATCATTTTCCGCTAACTTGTGACAAAAAATAAAAAGTTCTATGAACTCACTATGCCCATCAGTGAATACCTTAGGGTGTCTACTTTCCGAAATGGGGTCATTTGTGGGGTTTTTCTACTGTTTGGGCATTGTAGAACCTCAGGAAACATGACAGGTGCTCAGAAAGTCAGAGCTGCTTCAAAAAGCGGAAATTCACATTTTTGTACTATAGTTTGTAAACGCTATAACTTTTACCCAAACCATTTTTTTTTTTTGCCTAAACATTTTTTTTTTATCAAAGACATGTAGAACTATAAATTTAGCGAAAAATTTATATATGGATGTCGTTTTCTTTGCAAAATTTTACAGCTGAAAGTGAAAAATTTCATTTTTTTTATATATATACAATCTCAGCGAGGTAGAGATGTATGATGTAACCGGAAGATTTTGTACATGTCACACTGGGTATTAAGTAATCATCTGAAATGGGATGAAATATGGATGTAGTAGAGTTAACACACATGCTTTATGAGACGTGTTATGTAAAGTTAATGCAATTAAATGCGTTACGCTATTTTTTTAAATGGCTTTTGTTTCAAGATTACAGGATGAATTAATAAATTTGAGAGGTTGTGTGTTAACCATACTACACCTGTACGGATTAGCAGCATTACTGAATGTATACATTACTACTGAGTGTTGTAGAGAGATATACAAAAATCATGTAAGCATTGTACCTGGGTGTAATCGCTCACTATATTCTTTCACAAGTTCAGGGTGAAGCCGCTTCAGGTCGCAAAATTTCTTCTGGATTGCTTCCTTATCGTACTTTTTCCCATGTTTGAGATACAGCTCCATCCTGACAGATGTTATGATCTGTTATTTTTCTTTGTGCTTATTGGTGAGGTGGTATCCTCGCTCCAGAAAGCGCTGAAGGATAAAGATGAAAGCATATCATCCCCATTGTTTTATTATACAAATATAAAAAAAAAAATATCCTCAACAAATACACAAAAATGAAGTTACGCCTTTGAAGGGGAAATATTAGATTTAATGTTGTGGTTATAAGATCGGATTGTATTGCGATTGTATGTGTGTGGGGTCTGAGCAATCAGATATTAGCCAGCTAAGCTGCAATGTACCTGTCTAGTAAGTGACGGTACGGTATGGGGTGTAAAGTTGTTCTGCATCTCCGTAGTGCACCCTGGGTAACGCTAAATAAACAAGCAAATACTTTTGGTCCAACAAAACAACCTCATGGACATAAAATTCAATATATATATATATATATATATATATATATATATATATGTGTGGTATATATTGTATGGCAGGAAAACGGACGTGCTATGTGCATAGATATTTATCTGTTGTCCATACATACATGCTACTGACATGGTGCTGCAAGTAACAAGAGTACTTAGTGCATCAATCTGTAATAACTACTAGGGTCCATTCACACGTCTGAAAAAGGGTCCGCATCCGTTCCGCAATTTTGCGGAACGGGTGCGGATCCATTCATTCTCTTAGGCCCCGGACGTGAAGCGGAGAACACACTATGTGCTCTCCGCTTCCATATTTGCAGAGAGCGGCCCGGAACTTCTGGGTTTCGGCCACGAACTTCCAGTCCGCAGCTCCACAAAATATAGAACATGTCCTATTCTATAGGCATTTCTATAGCGGGTGCTGGCCGGGTGTGTTACGGATCCACAATTTGCCGGTACGCAACACGGGTACGCAACATACCACAGACGTGTTAATGGACCCTTATGGGGGGGGGGGGGGGGGGGGGAAGAAAAAAAAATATAATAAATAATCAATGTTGTTCTTATTGGCATATACGAATATTTTGCAACAGTCGATCCACAAATGAATAATTTATGCATTGTTCGAGTGTTGCAAAATATTGTTCTGACAAGCATGCAATATATAATAAAATACAGTACTGTTATACAATATTACTTACAGTTAGAATAATTTTTTCTTCATCCTCATTGAATGTTTTTCAAACCATTTTTTCAATAAGAATTTATTTTCGGAAGACAAATTCCAATACACTCTAGTGTGAACCAAAGTGAAACCGAAACCAGGTCATGTGACGCGATTACGTCATAATTAGAGTTGAGTGGACACCTGGATGTTCGGGTTCGAGAAGTTCGGCCAAACTTCCCGAAAATGTTCGGGTTCGGGATCCGAACCCGATCCGAACTTCGTCCCGAACCTGAACCCCATTGAAGTCAATGGGGACCCGAACTTTTCGGCACTAAAAAGGCTGTAAAACAGCCCAGGAAAGGGCTAGAGGGCTGCAAAAGGCAGCAACATGTAGGTAAATCCCCTGCAAACAAATGTGGATAGGGAAATTAATTAAAATAAAAATTAAATAAATAAAAATTAACCAAAATCAATTGGAGAGAGGTCCCATAGCAGAGAATCTGGCTTCCCGTCACCCACCGCTGGAACAGTCCATTCTCAGATATTTAGGCCCCGGCACCCAGGCAGAGGAGAGAGGTCCCATAACAGAGAATCTGGCTTCATGTCAGCAGAGAATCAGTCTTCATATCATAGCAGAGAATCAGGCTTCACGTCACCCACCACTGCAACAGTCCATTTTCATACATTTAGGCCCAGCACCCAGGCAGAGGAGACAGGTCCCGTAAGAGAGGATCTGGCTTCATGTCAGCAGAGAATCAGTCTTCATATCATAGCAGAGAATCAGGCTTCACGTCACCCACCACTGCAACAGTCCATTTTCATAAATTTAGGCCCAGCACCCAGGCAGAGGAGAGAGGTCCCGTAACAGAGGATCTGGCTTCATGTCAGCAGAGAATCAGTCTGCATGTCATAGCAGAGAATCAGGCTTCACGTCAGCCACCACTGCAACAGTCCATTTTCATAAATTTAGGCCCAGCACCCAGGCAGAGGAGAGAGGTCCCGTAATAGAGGATCTGGCTTCATGTCAGCAGAGAATCAGTCTGCATGTCATAGCAGAGAATCAGGCTTCACGTCAGCCACCACTGCAACAGTCCATTTTCATAAATTTAGGCCCAGCACCCAGGCAGAGGAGAGAGGTCCCGTAACAGAGGATCTGGCTTAATGTCAGCAGAGAATCAGTCTGCATGTCATAGCAGAGAATCAGGCTTCACGTCAGCCACCACTGCAACAGTCCATTGGCATATATTTAGGCCCAGCACACAGGCAGAGGAGAGAGGTCCCGTAACAGAGAATCTGGCTTCATGTCAGCAGAGAATTAGTCTGCATGTCATAGCAGAGAATCAGGCTTCACGTCACCCAACATTGGAACAGTCCATTGGCATATATTTAGGCCCCGGCACCCAGACAGAGGAGAGGTTCATTCAACTTTGGGTAGCCTCGCAATATAATGGTAAAATGAAAATAAAAATAGGATTGAATGAGGAAGTGCCCTGGAGTACAATAATATATGGTTAAGGGGAGGTAGTTAATGTCTAATCTGGACAAGGGACGGACAGGTCCTGTGGGATCCATGCCTGGTTCATTTTTATGAACGTCAGCTTGTCCACATTGGCTGTAGACAGGCGGCTGCGTTTGTCTGTAATGACGCCCCCTGCCATGCTGAATACACGTTCAGACAAAACGCTGGCCGCCGGGCAGGCCAGCACCTCCAAGGCATAAAAGGCTAGCTCTGGCCACGTGGACAATTTAGAGACCCAGAAGTTGAATGGGGCCGAACCATCAGTCAGTACGTGGAGGGGTGTGCACATGTACTGTTCCACCATGTTAGTGAAATGTTGCCTCCTGCTAACACGTTGCGTATCAGGTGGTGGTGCAGTTAGCTGTGGCGTGTTGACAAAAGTTTTCCACATCTCTGCCATGCTAACCCTGCCCTCAGAGGAGCTGGCCGTGACACAGCTGCCTTGGCGACCTCTTGCTCCTCCTCTGCCTTGGGCTTCCACTTGTTCCCCTGTGACATTTGGGAATGTTCTCAGTAGCGCGTCTACCAACGTGCGCTTGTACTCGCGCATCTTCCTATCACGCTCCAGTGCAGGAAGTAAGGTGGGCACATTGTCTTTGTAGCGTGGATCCAGCAGGGTGGCAACCCAGTAGTCCGCACAGGTTAAAATGTGGGCAACTCTGCTGTCGTTGCGCAGGCACTGCAGCATGTAGTCGTTAATGTGTGCCAGGCTGCCCAGGGGTAAGGACAAGCTGTCCTCTGTGGGAGGCGTATCGTCATTGTCCTGCCTTTCCCCCCAGCCACGCACCAGTGATGGGCCCGAGCTGCGTTGGGTGCCACCCCGCTGTGACCATGCTTCATCCTCATCCTCCAGTAGTGGGCCCTGGCTGGCCACATTTGTACCTGGCCTCTGCTGTTGCCAAAAACCTCCCTCTGAGTCACTTCGAAGAGACTGGCCTGAAAGTGCTAAAAATGACCCCTCTTCCTCCTCCTGGGCCACCTCCTCTTCCATCATCGCCCTAAGTGTTTTCTCAAGGAGACATAGAAGTGGTATTGTAACGCTGATAACGGCATCATCGTCACTGGCCATGTTGGTGGAGTACTCGAAACAGCGCAACAGGGCACACAGGTCTCGCATGGAGGCCCAGTCATTGGTGGTGAAGTGGTGCTGTTCTGTAGTGCGACTGACCCATGCGTGCTGCAGCTGAAACTCCACTATGGCCTGCTGCTGCTCGCACAGTCTGTCCAGTATGTGCAAAGTGGAGTTCCACCTGGTGGGCACGTGGCATATGAGGCGGTGAGCGGGAAGGCCGAAGTTACGCTGTAGCGCAGACAGGCGAGCAGCAGCAGGATGTGAACGCCGGAAGCGCGAACAGACGGCCCGCACTTTATGCAGCAGCTCTGACATGTCGGGGTAGTTGTGAATGAACTTCTGCACCACCAAATTCAGCACATGTGCCAAGCAAGGGATGTGCGTCAAATTGGCTAGTCTCAGAGCTGCAACGAGATTTCGCCCATTATCACACACCACCAGGCCGGGCTTGAGGCTCACCGGCAGCAACCACTCGTCGGTCTGTTGTTCTATACCCCGCCACAACACCTGTGCGGTGTGGGGCCTGTCCCCCAAACATATGAGTTTCAGAATGGCCTGCTGACGTTTACCCTGGGCTGTGCTGAAGTTGGTGGTGAAGGTGTGTGGCTGACTGGATGAGCAGGTGGAAGAAGAGGAGGAGGAAGCCGAGAAGGAGGACGTGGCAACAGGAGGCAAAGAATGTTGCCCTGCGATCCTTGGCGGCGGAAGGACGTGCGCCAAACAGCTCTCCGCCTGGGGCCCAGCTGCCACTACATTTACCCAGTGTGCAGTTAGGGAGATATAGCGTCCCTGGCCGTGCTTACTGGTCCACGTATCTGTGGTTAGGTGGACCTTGCTACAGATGGCGTTGCGCAGTGCACACTTGATTTTATCGGATACTTGGTTGTGCAGGGAAGGCACGGCTCTCTTGGAGAAGTAGTGGCGGCTGGGAACAACATACTGTGGGACAGCAAGCGACATGAGCTGTTTGAAGCTGTCTGTGTCCACCAGCCTAAATGACAGCATTTCATAGGCCAGTAGTTTAGAAATGCTGGCATTCAGGGCCAGGGATCGAGGGTGGCTAGGTGGGAATTTACGCTTTCTCTCAAATGTTTGTGAGATGGAGAGCTGAACGCTGCCGTGTGACATGGTTGAGACGCTTGGTGACGGAGGTGGTGGTGGTGTTGGTGGTACATCCCCTGTTTGCTGGGCGGCAGGTGCCAACGTTCCTCCAGAGGCGGAGGAAGAGGCCGAGGCGGCAGCAGCAGAAGAGGTAGCAGGGGGAGCCTGAGTGACTTCCTTGGTTTTAAGGTGTTTACTCCACTGCAGTTCATGCTTTGCATGCAGGTGCCTGGTCATGCAGGTTGTGCTCAGGTTCAGAACGTTAATGCCTCGCTTCAGGCTCTGATGGCACAGCGTGCAAACCACTCGGGTCTTGTCGTCAGCACATTGTTTGAAGAAGTGCCATGCCAGGGAACTCCTCGAAGCTGCCTTTGGGGTGCTCGGTCCCAGATGGCGGCGGTCAGTAGCAGGCGGAGTCTCTTGGCGGCGGGTGTTCTGCTTTTGCCCACTGCTCCCTCTTTTGCTACGCTGTTGGCTCGGTCTCACCACTGCCTCTTCCTCCGAACTGTGAAAGTCAGTGGCACGACCTTCATTCCATGTGGGGTCTAGGACCTCATCGTCCCCTGCATCGTCTTCCACCCAGTCTTGATCCCTGACCTCCTGTTCAGTCTGCACACTGCAGAAAGACGCAGCAGTTGGCACCTGTGTTTCGTCATCATCAGAGACATGCTGAGGTGGTATTCCCATGTCCTCATCATTAGGAAACATAAGTGGTTGTGCGTCAGTGCATTCTATGTCTTTCACCGCTGGGGATGGGCTAGGTGGATGCCCTTGGGAAACCCTGCCAGCGGAGTCTTCAAACAACATAAGAGACTGCTGCATAACTTGAGGCTGAGACAGTTTCCCTGGTATGCATGGGGGTGATGTGACAGACTGATGGGGTTGGTTTTCAGGCGCCATCTGTGCGCTTTCTGCAGAAGACTGGGTGGGAGATAATGTGAACGTGCTGGATCCACTGTCGGCCACCCAATTGACTAATGCCTGTACCTGCTCAGGCCTTACCATCCTTAGAACGGCATTGGGCCCCACCATATATCGCTGTAAATTCTGGCGGCTACTGGGACCTGAGGTAGTTGGTACACTAGGACGTGTGGATGTGGCAGAACGGCCACGTCCTCTCCCAGCACCAGAGGGTCCACTAACACCACCACGACCATGTCCACGTCCGCGTCCCTTACTAGATGTTTTCCTCATTGTTATGGTTCACCACAACAACAAAAATATTATTTGGCCCAATGTATTGTATTCAAATTCAGCTGAATATAAATTTGAGGCCTAGTATTTAGGCGCTGGGTGACCGGTATGGATTTAGTGACAGAATTAGACTTGGAAATGCACAGTAGCGTGTGTGTGAAGTTATTCTGAATGACCCTATGTGCACCTTGAATATTATATACCCTTTTAGGGATAGATTTCAAATAGCTCTGATATAGCAGAAACCACTAAATTATGAAATTGCTAAATTGAAAATTGCATTTCAACCCAGAACAAAAAATGTGCTTTGACGGACACTAAATAACTTGCCCATCCACAACAGGACAGCGGTAACGACAGATTTAGCGGGATATAAATTTGAGGCCTAGTATTTAGGCGCTGGGTGACCGGTATGGATTTAGTGACAGAATTAGACTTGGAAATGCACAGTAGCGTGTGTGTGAAGTTATTCTGAATGACCCTATGTGCACCTTGAATATTATATACCCTTTTAGGGATAGATTTCAAATAGCTCTGATATAGCAGAAACCACTAAATTATGAAATTGCTAAATTGGGAATTGTATTTCAACCCTGAAAAAAAAAAGTGCTTTAACGGACACTAAATAACTTGCCCAGCCACAACAGTACAGCGGTAACGACAGATTTAGCGGGATATAAATTTGAGGCCTAGTATTTAGGCGCTGGGTGACCGGTATGGATTTAGTGACAGAATTAGACTGGGATATGGCCAAAAAAATAACCACACTATTGCTGGTTAAATGCACTTGGTGTGACAGCTTGACCAACCACACTACTGAGTGTTAAATGCACTTGGTGACGGGCGCAGCTTGCCCCTGATGTAGTATATGGCCAAAAAATGAACAGACTATTGCTGGTTAAATGCACTTGGTGTGACAGCTTCACCCTGATGTAGGCTTTAGCCAAAAAACAACCACACCATTGAGGGTTAAATGCACTTGGTGACAGGCGCAGCTTGCCCCTGATGTAGTATATGGCCAAAAAATGAACAGACTATTGCTGGTTAAATGCACTTGGTGTGACAGCTTGACCAACCACACTACTGAGGGTTAAATGCACTTGGTGACGGGCGCAGCTTGCCCCTGATGTAGTATATGGCCAAAAAATGAACAGACTATTGCTGGTTAAATGCACTTGGTGTGACAGCTTGACCAACCACACTACTGAGGGTTAAATGCACTTGGTGACAGGCGCAGCTTGCCCCTGATTTAGTATATGGCCAAAAAATTAACAGACTATTGCTGGTTAAATGCACTTGGTGTGACAGCTTCACCCTGATGTAGGCTTTAGCCAAAAAACAACCACACCATTGAGGGTTAAATGCACTTGGTGACAGGCGCAGCTTGCCCCTGATGTAGTATATGGCCAAAAAATAAACAGACTATTGCTGGTTAAATGCACTTGGTGTGACAGCTTCACCCTGATGTAGGCTTTAGCCAAAAAACAACCACACCATTGAGGGTTAAATGCACTTGTTCGCAGCTTGGATGCACTTGGTCGCAGCACCGCACAAGACACAAAATGGCCGCCGATCACCCCAGAAAAAAGTGACTGACAAACGGTCTGGGCAGCCTAAAAATAGTGAGCAATTGAATTTCAGCAGCTCAATGATGCACAGCTGCAGATCGATCGATTAATCAAGTCCTTTGGAGGAGTTAATCTGCCTTATCTCGCCCTACTGTCGCAGCCGCAACCTCTCCCTACGCTAATCAGAGCAGAGTGACGGGCGGCGCTATGTGACTCCAGCTTAAATAGAGGCTGGGTCACATGGTGCTCTGGCCAATCACAGCCATGCCAATAGTAGGCATGGCTGTGACGGCCTCTTGGGGCAAGTAGTATGACGCTTGTTGATTGGCTGCTTTGCAGCCTTTCAAAAAGCGCCAAGAAAGCGTCACAAAAGCGCCAAGAAAGCGACGAACACCGAACCCGGACTTTTACGAAAACGTCCGGGTTCGGGTCCGTGTCACGGACACCCCAAAATTCGGTACGAACCCGAACTATACAGTTCGAGTTCGCTCATCCCTACTGGGGAGTCTACATAACCCTGAGGCATTCTACACCAAGTATACTGGCGAAATTGAAATGTAAAAGCAAAAAGTGGCCGTGTCTCCTTATCAACTGGGACAGAAAAAAAATGCATTCTTCAAATCAATAGCAGAGAAAAACTCTGCATGGGCAGGAATAGCTGATAGCAGAGATGGTATGTCTGTAACCAAAGGGGCTATAGGTATAATAGCAATCTTATTAATATCATCTACTTCAATAGGTTCCTTTAACAAGGTGTCCCCTACAGTCATAAAAGCGAACTGTTCCTCAAGGTCACTGTCCACATGATGAGGTATATGTTCAGGTTTGGGAAAATATTTTTGGGGTGATCTAAGGCGCATGGGAGATATGACATCTCTAGTGTTAGAAATGTGTGAATTGTATTCTACATGTTCTCGTATCTCCAGGACAGCAATTGGTCAATCCCAGGCTGCCACAAACTTCTTCTTAGCTCAGGAGCCACCCCCTCCTTTTTCTGCTGTTACCCGAGCTCTGTCTATGCAACGTTATGAGGAGAAGAAGGGAGGGCAGGGAGCTGCGCTGTGGGCAGCGTCTGAACTATCTCCCAACAGATGCTTTGAAGAAGATGTGTGCACTGTGAAAGGACTCTAGAGGACTCTTCTCCTCCTATCCCTTCTTCCCTTTTGAGCCAATTAAATAATTCCTGGGGTTCAAAGTACTGCCCTTTTAATCTAAGTCATCTTTTGGAGGGATGGATATATCTGTGGGATATTTCCTAAATAGGGAGGAGAGGGCTTCTGGAGTGAACACCTTGTCAATTATTTTTCTAATTCATGTTTCTTTTTATATCCCTCCTGGTTCACCACCTTCTGTGTGTGAACCGTTTTATTTGGTCTATCATACCAGTATGGTGCATAAGTAAGCCAATTTTCCCCTTCCGACTGCATATACTGCATGTCCCACTGGGGGTCTGGACCATAATATGGGTAAGCTTCAGTGTCACCCAAACATAACCCTTTTACCATATTTATATGGAAGGTGTCATTAGCCCCTTCCTGAGGGAACAAATTTATACTCTTCATCCCCTCTGTCCATCCTGCCATATTATCCACCCAAGGAGTAACTAAATAATAATCAGTCCCACAGACCCGGGCTACATAATCCTTACATGTTTCTCCTACATTCGGAGGGAGTGGAGAGACTTTTCCTTGCTTTGCACCCATTTCTTATAACATAATTGAGACAGAGGCAGAGCAAAACCCTCCCCAGGACTGGCTGCACTGAACCGTGAAGGACTTATGTCTATGCACAACCTCCTTCTCAACTGTCTGTTAGTATTATCCCTGCAAACAGTTACTTGTGTTCACCAGTTTCTGGGTTAGCGGGTCATCCAGGACACACACAATAAAGTTAGTACATTTTTCACAGTATCATTTGCTGCTTACCTTCAGAATAAAAATTACTTAACGCTTCATAACATCATAACATAACAGAAAGCATAAGAAAGCGACAAAAAATAAGCAATAGACAGTGGGTGACAAGATAAATCAAAGTGCAGACTCTATTTGAATTCTTCCCAAAAGAATACCTCTGGTAAATCCTTCCCAAAAGAATACCTCTGGTAAATCCTTCCCTAAAGGATATATCTGTTAAATTCTACCTCTTGACTGAGGTATTCAATGAGTGTCTATCCTCGGGCACTCGGCCTCAGTCAATGAGGAGGTCAGCCCTGATCCTTCTATCAAAGGGTAAAGATCCGAGCCGTATTGAGAACTGGCGTCCCATAGCACTTCTCAATACGGACAGAAAGATTCTGTCCAAGATACTGTTTAACAGGCTGGTGAAATTTGCACCTCGACTCCTTTCGGTGGCTCAGCATTGCTTGGTTCCAGGCCGCAGCACTTTTAGTGCTGTCCTCGGTGTCCGAGAGGCAGTGGAACGGAGTAGGGCAGGCCACTGGAGGGGGTACATGTTGTCCTTAGATCAAGCAAAGGTGTTTGATCGGGTGAACCACGAGTACCTCTGGTCGGTCCTTCTGAAGTATGGCCTGCCGGGGGGGTTTGTCGATTGGTTAAAGATCTTGTATGCGGGGGCGGAGAGTTTCCCGCTTGTGAACGGTTGGTCTGGCTGCCCTTTTGAGGTTGGGTCTGGCGTTCGCCAGGGTTGTCCTTTGAGCCCGCTTTTATACGTGTTCACGATTGATCCCTTTCTTAAGAGCGTCAATCATGGACCGTTGGCGGGAGTCGGGATAGATCCGGCAGCGCCGGAAGCCACTCTGAGGACAGTAGCGTACGCCGACGATGTCACCATTTTCGTGTCCTCGAGAGGGGAGGTGGAATACGTGATGTCTGAGGTGGATCGCTACTCGGAGGCATCCGGGTCCATGATCAGTCGGGATAAGTGTGAGAGTCTCTGGCTGGGAGGGGGTGATCCAGCTTTCGATCTCCCGGACACCCTCCCAGGGCCCCAGTCATCAGCCAAAGTCCTAGGCATCCATTTCGGCCATGGGGATTATCCCACCCAAAATTGGGACGACAGGCTTAAGATCGCCGCTCAGAAGGTCCACCAGTAGAAGGGCTGGTCTTTGACCCTCAGGGAAAGGGTGCACCTGATCAAAGCTTTCTTGCTCCCTTTGCTGATCTATTTGGGCAGTGTGTGTATCTTGCCAGAGCCTCTCTGGACTCGGGTTTACAGTCTGTTCTTCCAGCTCTTATGGGGGAATAGACTGAACCTGATCAAGAGGGAGGTGACTTACCGCACAAGGAGACTAGGGGGGTTATCTATGGTCAACCCTGTGGTGTTTCTTGTAAACACATTTGTTAAAGCAAATCTGGCAAACCTCTGGATGGAGAGGGCTTCTCCGTGGGTAGTCCCCTGCCGGGGGTGGTTTCGGCCTTTCTTCCAGGAATGGGAGACAGGAGGGCAAGTAAAGGACTTGCGTACGCCTCACGGATATCTTCTGGCTTATGTCACCCCGATTCTGAAGGTAATCCGCCGGTGGGGTTTGGAGGTAGGGGAAATCAGGACTCTGTCAAAGAGGTCCCTTGACGAGAGGGTCTTGTTGTCCCACTTCCAAAAGCCCCTGGCCCTCAAGGATTGCCCAAGCCGGGATCTAGACAAGGGGTTACAGTTGCTAAATTCTGCAAGGATCCCCTTGAAGTTTTGGGACTTGGCTTGGCGCTGCTTTCACGGGAGGCTGTATGTAAGGGACAATCTGAAGTACAGGAACTCTGATGAAAGGGGTTGTCCCCGGGAGGAGTGTGGCTCCATACTGGAAAGTATTGAGCACTTCCTGCTTCAGTGTCCCTTTAATACAGAGGTGTACAAACGGGTGGGAGCTTCCATTGGCTGGCCTAGGCTAGCCAGCTTCTCCATGCGGAGTGGGCCTATGGAGTGCTCAGAGACCTGGGTGGAAGGGACCTGTGCACATGTTTTTTAGTTAGCATAATGGTTAAGTACTACACGTGGAACGCACAGTGTTTAGTTTCAACAAAGCAGAAAGTCCTCCCAGTGGATGAGGTGTGTAGGAACATTCTGGGGGACCTGGTGAAGGTGCGTTCTCTTGAGTACGAAAGACTGGGTACCAGTAGGGGCTCTCTCCTCTGGAGAGGCTTTGCTTTTAGTGTACCGTAGTCTAGTAGTACTCCTCCTGGTGGTGGGCTGATACTCTCACCTTAGATTTTTGTTTTGGAATAAAGTATATGGTTTTTGAAAGGCTTGCAAAGGCTGAACTTGGTCCTTCGGGAGTGGTTATGTGTGAGTTATAGTGATGTTTATTGTAGGTGTGGTATATTGTATATATTGTATATATATTATATTATGTTGAGGATAGGGTAAGTGGGGGTTAGTTAGTTAGGTTGGGTGGGTTAGGGAGAGGGGAGGGCACCTTTTAAGTGTGAGGAGGCCTGCATCCAGTCCAGGACTACACGGACATGGGGCGAGGGCTGGATGTGGTGGTGGAGGTGGGGCTGGCCTCGGACTATGCGGACATGCTGAGGACATGAGGCGGAGGTCAGCCCTGAGGGTCTTAGTTTAGAATAGGGAGGGGCTAGGGACAGTTTAGGTTAGGATATGTTGTGTTGTGTAACAAAAAGATAAATAAATAAATATATATATTTATTATTTTTCTTTTGTTTGTAGGGGCAAGATGCCCAAGTTTTATCGTTATGACGAAGTAGTCTTATTTTTGTTCAAGTTTGTTTTGGTTTAATTTTTGGCGAAAATAGCCTTTATTTTTTAGTTGTTTTTGGGTTAGGAATACAGCCGAACCGGCTAGGTAAGTTTTATTTGTTGTAATATGTATAGTTTGTAGTATGTGGTAGTTTGTAGGTGTGAATGTGTGTGAGAGTGTGGCTGGGGCAGCTGGAATGCTGTCTTTGTTTAAGTTTCTGTTTGTTTAAGTTTCTGTTTATGTATTTAATGTAACGTTTTGTATATAAAAAAGAGTTCCAGTGGCAATGTACATCCCCACATGTTTTGGCGCAATAATGCCTCTCTTAGTAGAGGACTGGAGTGCCGCAGACTTCTCTTTTCCGGCAGCTCTGGCCCCTGGTTCTTCAATGCGCAGGCGCTTGTTCGCTGCATCTGCGCATTCTTTCTTCACTCCGGGAGTGCGTCCAGAGGCACGGCCGGGCACCCCCACAGCCACGCCAACATGCGCGCCAATAGGAGGATGCCCGGACACACCCCCAGTCACGCCTCCAACCTCGCTCACCGCTGCTTCCCCCGATCCCCGCCGCACACTTACGGCTGCAGACAGAGATTCAGGGCTATCACCGTCCCATGTGGGAGGGACGGCGACCCCACCACACCGCCCCAGCACCACCCTACATGCCGGAACGGCAGGCAGGGCAGAGCGGTGGATGAAGCGACAAGCGGAGTGGCGGGCAGGGCCTCCCGAGGCTTCCACCCGCTCCCTTCACCTCCAATAGGTAACTGCCGGCTTCCTTTCCCCGCTGGCACCTCCTCCCTGCCTCCTCTAGCAGGTACCGGATCCAGCGCCATTTTGGATCCCACGATCTCCCCGCTCAGGCACCACCACAGATGCCGAGCCGGGGAGTTTGGCGGGGTGCACGCCTGGTGCAGACTTTTTAGTCCCCACTAGGCGTGTATTGGACACATAAACATAACGTACTTCCACATTATCTGTGCTTTTCTTTTTTTTCCTTGCCACAACTCTCATCCAGTAAATCGTCTCCAAAAACAAAGTTCTGGAAGTCCACTTTAGGTGATTCCAACATTTTAATCTCCTTCAGAAGTCCACCACCGCCCTCCTCACTGCCTTCCTCCTCCATGGCTGAGGCTTCATCTGATGAAGGTAAACACACTTGTTCTGGTGGAATGTCACTGTATGCCTCCTGCACCGGGGTCACAGGTGGGGGGGCCGTTTCATGCTGTGAGGTTTGGGGACCTGCCCTGGGTGTTTGAGACTCAGAGTCTTTCAACTCTTCATTCTCACTCTCCACACCCCCGCATGGCTCCCCTCTCCTCACGGCCTCCATTTCCCTGAACCGGTCACCATTTAACAGTTTCTCCCTGAAGGGGCCACTGCCTTCCAGCAGCTGCTGCTGCCACCTCAGGGAGACCTCCAAACTCTCTTTTAACCCCCTAATCTTTTCATTAAGGGGGGGGCCTCTTTTTCTTTGCAGAAATGGTGGCTTTAGCCCGTGTCTCTTTTAGTTCCTTCCTCAGGGGTCTGAGGTGCCATCCCAGCTCATCATATTCCCGCAGGTGGGCGGCCAAGCGAGAGCTGAAGGCGGAGGTATTTTCTCCCTCCCGCCGAGACCCCCAACCTACCTGGGACGACACCTCCCGGCCCTCCGCAGGCTGACTCCTTCTTCCTGGCGTCCTTGGGTCCACAGGGGGGACTCAGCTGCCACTACCACGTCCAGGTGTAGTTACCCCCTCGCCATCATCCTTCAGGGTCGGTTGCTGAGACCCCTTACTCCCCACCGACCAAAGCCGGGGAGCAGGGGCATCCTTCTGTGAGGACATGGCCACAGGACCCTGCCAGCTCCCTAATGAGAGGCAGGGCCTGGGCTGGGGAGAGATGGAAAAAGCTCCTCGCAAGCCTGGAACTCCTTCTGGGGAGCAGATGGTAGGAAACTCCCCAGAGAAGCCTGTGCTGTGGAGGTCCAGGAGCTGCTGCAGACACACCCTTCCACTTCAGCTGCAGACACCAGACACACCCAAGCCTGATTCTCTGTTATGGGACCTCTCTCCTATGCCTGGGTGCCAGGGCATAAATATATGACAATTGACTGTTCCAGTGTTGGGTGACGTGAAGCCAGATTCTCTGCTATGACATGAAGCCAGATTCTCTCCTGACATGAAGCCCGATTCTCTGTTATGGGACCTCTCTCCTCTGCCTGGGTGCCGGGGCCTAAATATCTGACAATGGACTGTTCCAGTGTTGGGTGACGTAAAGCCTGATTCTCTGCTATGACATGAAGACTTATTCTCTGCTGACATGAAGCCTGATTGTCTGTTATGGGACCTCTCTCCTCTTCCTGGGTGCCGGGGCCTAAATATCTGACAATGGACTGTTCCAGTGGTGGGTGACATGAAGCATGATTCTCTGCTATGACATGAAGACTGATTCTCTGCTGACATGAAGCCTGATTCTCTGTTATGGGACCCCCCATAAATGACCCCATTGTAGAAACTACACCCCTCAAGTTACTCAAAACTGATTTTACAAACTTTGTTAACCTTTTAGGCGTTCCACAAGAATTAAAGGAATATGGAGATGGAATTTCAAAATTTCACATTTTGGCAGATTTTCCATTTTCAATTTTTTTTTCTTTAACACAATGAGGGTTAACAGCCAAATAAAACTCAATATTTATTACCCTGATTCTGCGGTTTACATAAACACCCCACATGTGGTCGTAAACTGCTGTACGGGCACACGGCAGGGCGCAGAAGGAAGGGAATACCGTACGGTTTTTGGAAGGCAGATTGTGCTGGATTGGTTTTCCGAACACCATATGTTTTTTATTTTTCTGCCGATCGTCTTGTACAGGGGCTCGTTTTTTTAAGAAAGTGTTGAGGTTTATATTGGTACCATTTTTGGGTACATAGGATTTTTTGATCATTCATTATTACACTTTATGGGGCAAGGTTTTGGAACAGTTTTCATTTATTTATTTTTACAGCGTTCATCTGAGGAGTTAAGTCATGTGATAGTTTTATAGATAAAAGCATTATGGACGTGGCAATACCTAATATGTATACTTTTTCTTATTTATTTAAGTTTTACACAATAATAGCATTTTTGAAACAAAAAAAATTATGTTTTAGTGTCTCTATAGTCTGAGAGCCATAGCTTTTAAATTTTTTGGGCGATTGTCTTAAATAGGGTATCATTTTTTGCGGGACGAGGTGACTGTTTGATTGGTACTATTTTGGGGGTCATATGCCTTTTTGATCGCTTACTGTTTTGGGATGTAAGGTGACAAAAAAGGCTTTTTTTTTACACAGTTTTTATTTTTTATTTTTATGGTGTTTATCGGACGGGGTCTATCATGTGATATCTTTATAGAGATAGTCGTTACGGACGCGGTGATACCTAATATGTGTAGTTTTTAAATTTTTCATTTTTTATAGGAAAAGGCATTTTTTTTCACATTTTTTTTTTATCAAGTCCCTCTTGGATCATGAAGATCCAGTGGGGCTGATGGCTGTACTATACTTTGCAATGCTCTTGCATTGCAAAGTGTAATACATTCAGATGCCCTGTAGGTGGCAACAGTGGACGCTTTTGCAAAGCGTCCGATTGCCAGGGCAACCATCGGGGCTGACATCGCAGCGCAGCAGCCCTGATGGTGGAGAGAGGGAGCCCCCTTCCTCTATTAACCCCATGGATGCCGCAGCCACGGCATCTATGGGGTTACAGAACTTACAGCAGAGTGTCAGCATAGAGCTGACACTCTGATGGCGGCGGCTCAGGAATGGAGCCGCCGCCATCAAAATGCAGGGGGGCAGACAGGGGGCAGTGCTGGAAGGGGGGGGGAGGTATGTCACGCCAGCAGGGGGCGGACTCAAGGAGGGGGCAGCGCTGCAGCACTGGGAACAGACGGAGGGGGCACAGATGGGCATGCACAGATCGGGGCGAGGTAAGTGTCTGCACGCACAGATCGGGGGCGGGGGGGCTGCGAGGACACTGATTTCAGAGCCTGAAACCGGCATTTTAACACTGCCGCGATCCGATTGGTTAGTCTGCACAGACTAACCAATCGGATCGATTGCCGGCAAGGGACCACTCTGATTGGTCCCTTGCCGGCATTACTGCACTGTATGCTGTCCGTGACAGCATACAGGGCAGGGGCAGAAGCTTTAATCCAAGCGCTTTGCAGCGCTTGGATTAAAGAGCTGCCAGAACGTATATATACGTGGTAGCTGCACGGGGTATGTGCAGCTATCACGTATATATACAGATTGCGGTCGGGAAGGGGTTAAATTGCACACTGACTAATCAAGATGTTGTAGTTTGCCCAAAAAAATGGTGATTTGCAATGTCCCAAAAGCTCAGATGCAGTGCTGATGCATAAAATGGCCTCCGCCACCGCACACCTAACTAACAGACTTATAAGTTTGTTTGTTTTTGGTCAATGGGCTCAGGGCAGGGTAAAACATTTATACCCTGCACCCACACAACTATTTTTCTCTGTAGATCGCTGAGTTAGATTCTCTGCTATTCTCTCCCTGAAATCACAAGTCCAGCAGCATCCTCTCCCTACACTTGTAACAGCAGAGTGACGTGCAACGCTACTTGACTCAAGCTTATATTGAGCCTGGGTCACATGCTGCTCTGGCCAATCACAGCCATGCCATTAGTAGGCATGGCTGTGATGGCTTCTAAAGTCAGACAGTTAACCGCTTGTTGATTTGCTGCTCTGCAGCCTTTCAAAAAGTGCCAAGAAAGCGACGAACACCGAACCCGAACTATTAAGAAAATGTTCGGGTCCGGGATCCAAAATCCTAAAGTTCGGTACGAACTCGAACTTTACAGTATGGGTTCGCTCAACCCTAGTTTTAATGAAACAATTTGACTTTATGACAATAATTCTGCTTTATGACTGATGTGAATTGCATTAACAACCTTTGCATTTAAAGAAAAATTAAAAATAACAAAATGGTGCCAAAACAGAATTTTTTTTGTTACCTTGCCTCACAAAAAACTCAAATTTATGGCTATCATGAAGTACAATGTGTCACGAGAAAACAATCTCAGAATGGATTGGAAAAATAAAAGTTCCACATAAAGTGATGCATGTCAGATTTGTAAATTTTGACCTGGACACTGGGGCTTCAATGACCCTTGGTCATGAAAGGGTTAATATATATTTATGTTTAAGTAACCATACTTTGTGTATAGTATCTGTTTTGGCATAAGATTGGGGTGTACCCGCAGCATCATCCTAAAACTTGATCCGATTCAGGGAGATTTATATGTACTGTTGGAAACACGGTATCCTCTCCAAAGAACTGAATTCAGTTCTAGGCCATTATGGTAAAATATATATATATTGTATCAATAAAAGAGGAAATCTGAAATAGATTTAATCAGACATTTGTCAGCTGAGATAAATCGGGTATCAAATTGATTTAAAATATAATTGAAGGGTATTGTCATAATAAGGCATAGTAGTGGATATATATATATATTATTTTGACTTTCTTAAAATTTTGCATATCATTGATTGAATTTCAATTGTCACCAATTTTCTTATATATATTAGTTTGCACCGTATTATTGGTATTTAATAAATATGTTTTCATTTACCACGCCTTCTTAGCGCAGATCACAAGCTCGTTTTAGCTTGGTATTTATGATGATAGCTTAGAATCTACTACATTACAGATTCTAATTTATTTACATAAATAATATAGACTGTTAATCGGAGACAGCATAAATATTCCGACATTCCATCAGCTCCCTAAAGGCAGCAGACTACTAAATGGTATGGCAGTGACTGCACCAACAGCAACTTGGCCAGGTGGGAAATTAAGCTTACGCACCAGCCCGTTGTTTCTTGGATAAGTATTCCATTATTGATGGCTGATGACAAAGCGCAGGAGGAGGAGAAGAAGGAGTGGAAGAAGCAGAAAGTGATGATGACTATGTGATAGACACCATTCTGCCCATGGATGCGGCCTGGCTGCCACAAGGGAGACCAGGAGAAGGAGGAAAATCTTGTTGTAGTAGCTGGCTGCCACCTCTGTTTGCCTATGGGGTGGGGTGATGCCATTTCTTGTGCTGCAATAGAGCTGTGGCGCTTACGTTCATGTTTGGCTGCCCACATCTTATTTTATTTTTGAAGCGCTTGCACGGGGCAATGCTTCTGTCTTCCAGCAGCATGGGGAAAAACTCATGCAGAACTAGAGGCAGCCGAGCTTGACTTAACTCTGTTTAAATCTCCCACAGTCTCAGCAAAATCTACAGATCCTGAAGTAGACGTGGCCCTGGCTGTTCTTTGGGAGGTACATTGCCTCTGCTATTTATTGCTGCCAATGCCCGCACCACCCTCTTCCTCTGATGTTACCTCCTCCTCAGCACAGCGATCTAGCTACCAAGCCCTGTCCAACACAAAAACATCATCAGAGTCCTTACCCTTCATGACACTGTTATATCTCCTGGTGGGCTCCTTGGCCTCCCTTGCTGATTTCCAGTGCTGCTACCACTGCCTGTGTCCCTGATTGCCAGTGTCGCTACCACTTCCTGCACACCAATACTGTGTCTATGGGTTCCACTATTACCACCATCAACACAGCTATGCATGGGGTCCCCTGCGGCCCCCGAACCTCCTCCTCATGGAAGTCCAAACACTGACTGCTCCCACACAAGTCATCAACAAGGAGACTCTTTTGGCTATCTCCAGTAGGACATGGTCTTCTTAACCACCTCCCGTCCGCCCATAGACTATAAACCTCCGGGAGGCGGTTCTCTATTTCTGAATGGACATTCCTGAACATCCATTCATAAACTGCAGGTGCACGCTAATCGTGCAGCTGCTGATCGGGTTTCCCGCTGTCAGTGACAGCAGGGCAACCCTTAGAGAAGGCAGGGACAGTGCCCAGGTGTCCCTGCCTCTAGATCGCTGTATACAAAGCGCTCACCGAGCAGGAAGCGCTATGCGCTTCCTGTTCCGGCTAGGCGGTCATGTGATCGCTGGGATCGGAGAGTGCAGGAGCTCTGTGAGGTCTTTCAGAGACCTCGATCAGCTCTGCACTGAAGCTGTACAGCTCTGTATTGCGCTGTACAGCCTCTCTGGGGGGGGTATTTCTCCTGTAACTGGGGCTACTATGTCTACTAAGTGAAGAAAAAAAAGTAAAGTAAATGTCCCCCAGAGGTCTTGTATGACCTTATGGGGGATGAAAAGTGTAAAATAAAATAATAAAGTGTTAAAAAAAATAATCCCCAAGTAAGGAATAAAAAAAAAATAATTAAAAAAAAATAGATAAAAAATTTAATAAAATAGACATATTTGGTATTGCTGCGTCCATGACGGTCGGCTCTATAAATATAATATCACATGATCGACCCAGTCCGATAAACACCGTAAAATAACAATAATATAAATAACTGTCAAAAAAGCCATTTTTGGCACCTTACATCACAAAAAGTGCAACACCAAGTGATCAAAAGGCATATGTCCCACAGAATGGTACCAATAAAACAGTCACCTCATCCAGAAAATTATGAGCCCCCACATAAGAAAATGTCTCAAAAAATAAAAACTATAGCTCTCAGAACATGGACACATTAAAACATAATTTTTTTAATTTCAAAAATGTTATTATTGTGTTAAATGTGTGTAATGTAAGTGAAATAAAAAAAAAAGTATACATATTAGGTATTTCTGTGTCCGTAATAACCATCTCTATAAAAATATCACATGACCTAACCCCTCAGGTGAATGCTGTAAAAATAAATAAATAAATAAATAAAAACTGTGCTAAAACAACAAATTTTTTGGTCACTTTGCCCCATAATGAATGATCAAAAAAATCATATGTACCCAAAAATAGTACCAATAAAACTGGCACCTTATCCCCTAGTTTCCAAAATGGGGTCACTTCTTGGGAGTTTCTACTGTAAGGGTGCATCAGGGAGGCTTCAAATGGGACATGGCATCCAAAAGCCATGTGGAGTTCCTTTTCTTCTGCGCCCTGCCGTGTGCCCATACAGCAGTTTATGACCAAATGTGGGGTGTTTTCTGTAAACCGCAGAATCTGGGTAATAAATATTGAGTTTGTTTGGCTGTTAACCATCTCCATTTTCCTTTTAATTCTTGTGGAACGCCTAAAGGGTTAACAAAGTTTTAAAAATTGGTTTTAAGTTACTTGAGGGGTGTAGTTTCTACAATGGGGTCATTTATGGGGGTATCCACTATGTAGGCCCCACAAAGTGACTTCAGACCTGAACTGGTCCTTTTTAAAAAGTGGGTTTTTGCTATTTTCTTAAAAATTTGAAGAATTGCTTCTAAACTTCTAAGCCTTCTAACGTCCTAAAAAAAAAAAAAAAATGATGCCAAAACAAAGTAGACATATGGGGAATGTTAAGTAATAAATATTTTATGAGGTATCCCTTTCTGTTTTAAAAGCAGAGAAATTGAAATTTAAAAAATTGTGATTTTTTTCAAAATTTTTGGTAAATTTGGGATTTTTTCATAAATAAAGGTGTAATATATTGACTCAAATTTATGACTATCATGAAGTACAATGTGTCACGAGAAAACAATCTCTGAATGACTTGGATAACTAAAGGCGTTCCAAAAATATTACTACATAAAGTGAGATATGTAAGATTTTCAAAATTAGGCCTGGTCAGGAAGGGGGCAAATGGCCCAGATGGGAAGTGGTTAAGAAAAAATTAGCTGCCGCACTAGGAGGGGGCAGTGAAGACAGAAAGGACACCACTGAAAGGCTTCTCTGGTGTTGCAAGGAGGAGAAATGCTTTAACCGCCTCCGGACCGCCTAACGCAGGATCGCGTTCCGGAGGCGGCTGACCCAGACACCTTCACGCGCCAGCGTGTCATCTCGCGAGCCGCGAGATTACGATCATAGCCGGCCCGCGCATGCGCATCGCGGGCCGGCAAAAGTTAGAGGACAAGTTCGTCATCAGTCTGCCAGCTAATGCTCGTCGCTGGCAGGCTGATGATTTTCAATAAAACAAATCAGAAGCCATCTAACACCTTATATTTATAAATATAAGGTGTTAAATGGCTTCTGTGCTCCTCTGCTGGTCCTTTTCGTTGGTTGGTTCCAGCAGAGGAGCACAGTTCACAGCGAGTACACACCAACAGTACACTTAGCCCCAGATCACCCCCCAATCACCCCAATTAACCCCTTGATCACCCCTGTCAATCACCTAGTGAAAGGGAAAAAAGTGATCACTTTTTTTCACTAGTATGGACAGTTAGGTTTAGGATAGTTTAGGCCCTTTGTTAGGCAGTTAGCGCCGGTTAGCGCCCAGCCCACCGCACCGCAGTCACTGATTCACGTATCGCTAATCAGCATTGGTACTTTTATAGTATCTGTAAGTGATCAGAACTGATCACAGTCAGATCTTTAATAGTATTAGTGTCACCTTAGCTTGCCCTCCACCCAAAACGCAGTGTTCACCCACGCCCGCCCCGCTGCAGTGACAATTATTTTTATTTTTTTATCACTGCACAATCACTTCACAAGCGCTGCGGCTATAAAAAAAAAAATCAGTTTTGATATTTTTTATCAATCGCAGAGGCTTCCGGTACTTCGCTAGCCTCCCATTTGTAAGACAGGCTTGCTTTTTTTTTATCTTGGGTAGTCTCAGGGAATACCCCCTAAATTTAGTTGACCAAATGGCAAATAAGAGGTATGCTTCTGAAGAGGCCTACAGGCTTCTGACCCAGTCGGATGAGGAATGGGAACCCTCATCTGACGAATCCAGCGGGTCAGAATATGAACCTGTACAAAGCAGTGCCAGTCTGACCCAAAGTTCGGACAAGGAGGTTGAGGTCCCTGATACCACCAGGCGCACCATGTTGCTAGACCACAGGTTGCGCAGGATCTGCTTCAAGGGCAGCAGAGTGGGGCTGGTGCTGTAGGATTACGTGGTGAGGCATACATCAGCAGCACAGCCCATCCTGGACCTAGTACCAGCACTGCCGTACAACATGGTGAAGTGCCGAGCACCAGAAGGGCAGTTGAAGCTGGTACGGTGGCACGTGCAGCAGTTCCCCCAACACAGCCACCGCACAGACAGGCCTGTAGAGCACCTAAAGTCCCTGAGGTGCTGGTAAACCCTGATTGGCAGCCCCCAACTTCAGCCGCACCAGTAGTTCCCCCTTTCATCGCCAGTCTGGAGTTCAGGTTGAGACAGCTCAGATCGGTTCGGCCCTGAGATTTTTTGAGCTGTTCTTGACTGAGGAGCTCTTGGACTTTGTCGTGGCAGAAACATATCTGTATGCCACTCAATTTATAGCCGCCAACCCGGGAAGCTATTATGCCAAGTCTTTCCGGTGGAAACCTGTCCAAGTTTCCGAATTAAAACATTTTCTGGGCCTTCTCCTTAACATGGGCCTAACAAAAAAGCATGAATTGCGGTCATATTGGTCCACGAACCCAATTCATCACATGCCCATGTTCTCTGCTGCCATGTCCAGGGCACGATTTGAAGCCATCCTGTGTTTCCTGCACTTTAGTGACAACAGCACCTCTCGTCCCAGAGGCCACCCAGCTTTTGACCGGCTGCACAAAATTCCACCCTTCATAGACCACATTAACACCAAATTTGCAGATTTGTATACCCCAGAGCAAAATATCTGCATAGACGAGTCCCTTATACATTTTACCGGGCGCCTTGGCTTCAAACAATACATCCCAAGCAAGTGCGCCCGGTATAGGGTCAAATTGTATAAGCTCTGTGAAAGGGCCACAGGCTATACGCACAAATTTCGTGTCTATGAGGGTAAAGATCAGACCCTGGAGCCAGTCGGTTGCCCTGACTACATGGGGAGCAGTGGGAAGACAGTCTGGGACTTGGTGTCACCCTTATTTGGCAAGGGGTACCATCTTTATGTGGACAATTTCTACACAAGTGTGCCCCTCTTCAGGCATTTGTTCCTAGAACAGATTGGCTGCTGTGGCACCATGCGACCTAGTCGCCGGGGCTTCCCCCAACGGCTCGTTACCACCCGTCTTGCAAGGGGGGGAGAGGGCTGCCTTGTGTAACGAAGAACTGCTCGTGGTGAAATGGAGAGACAAGCGTGACGTTTACATGCTCTCCTCCATTCACGCAGACACGACAATACAAATAGAACGAGCAACCAGTGTCATTGAAAAGCCCCTCTCGGTCCACGACTATAATTTGCTGATGGGAGGGGTGGACTTCAATGACCAGATGTTGGCTCCTTATTTAGTGTTCCGCTGCACCAGACGCTGGTATAAGAAGGTGTCTGTATATTTAATTCAATTGGCTGTATATAATAGTTTTGTTCTCTACAGTAAGGCTGGGGGTTCCGTGGCCCCATCCACCAGTGTAGTGAGCCGTCAACACAAGCGACATTTCCCCAGTGTCGTTGCTGGTACCTCAATCCAAGCGCCACCCCTAAAAACATGTTGTGTCTGTAGCAGGAGTGGAATAAGGCATGACACCCGCTATTTCTGTCCTGACTGCTCTGACCACCCTGCCCTATGTTTAGGGGAGTGTTTTTGGAAGTACCACACACAGGTACACTATTAGCATAGGGATTACGTTACAGGCACACAGGGCTGTTAGGGCCCTTTCACTCACAGCTGCTGCAAACCTTTCCTTTCACCCGGGACAAAGTGCATAATGTACGTCGCCACATCTCTGGGCGCTTTGCACATTGTCCCATGGGGAAGGAGAGGTTTGTCCTATAAAAAAAGCAAAAAATAAATAAATAAATCACCGCTAAGCAAAAAAGTTAATGTTCTGTTCCAAAAGTTCAATAAAGTTAATGTTCTGTTCAAATGTTATTATAAACTTCATGTTAATAAATTTATTGCGTTGCGGCCTGTTTTTTTTTCTTTTTTACCTTCTAGGTGGACCAACCGATGAACCAGCTGCAGCACTGATGTGCATTCTGACAGAAGCATTGCGCTGCTGTCAGATTACACAAAAGTCAGTGTATGTGGCGCTGCAAGGTGAGATTTCTCCTCTGCAGTAAAAAAGATACGTTTGCCGAGGCTTATGAGCTGAGGGGGCGGCGGTGTTCATATGCTTTGGCAAACATTTTGTATATAAAAAAAAAAAAAACGCCAATGATTTTTTTTATCCACATCGATTGATGTAAATGGAGAAATCGGGTTTGCCAGGGCATACGAGTTAAGTGAGTATGGATGTTGGGCGGAGCTCCTATATCCTGGCAGACGCCTTTCCCCTCCTCTTTTTTTTTTTTTTTGGGCAGAGATTTTTTCATCCACATTGATCGATGCGAATGAAGAAATCTGTGCCGTTCATTTTTTCTTTCAGCCCAGAGGTTGAACGGAAAAAAAAAAATATCTTGTTATCCGTATGCTCAATATAAGGAGAATAGCAGAAACTCATGCTAATGCTGGCCATACATGTAATGATTGCGGAGACCCTCAAATGCGAGGGCAGTACAAACACCCCACAAATGACTCAATTTTGGAAAGAAGACACCCCAAGGTATTCGCTGAGGGGCATATTGAGTCCATGAAAGATTTTAATTTTTGTCCCAAGTTAGCGGAAAGGGAGACTTTGTGAGGGAAAAAAAACAAACAAAAAAAATCAATTTCCGCTAACTTGTGCCAAAAAATTAATATAAATTCTATGAACTCGCCATGCCCCTCATGGAATACCTTGGGGTGTCTTCTTTCCAAAATGGGGTCACATGTGGGGTATTTATACTGCCCTGGCATTTTAGGGGCCCTAAAGCGTAAGAAGAAGTCTGGAATCCAAATGCCCTCCTAAAAGGAATTTGGGCCCCTTTGCGTATCTAGGCTGCAAAAAAGTGTCACACATGTGGCATCGCCGTACTCAGGAGAAGTTGGGCAATGTGTTTTGGGGTGTCTTTTTACATATACCCATGCTGGGTGAGATAAATATCTGTGTCAACTGACAACTTTGTATAAAAAAAAATACACCCCAAAGCACATTGCTCTACTTCTTCTGAGTACGGTGATACCACATTCTAAAGAGCACCTTTAGGATTTCACAGGACATTCTTTTACACATTTGAATTTCAAACTACTTTTAACGCATTAGGGCCCCTAAAATGCCAGGGCAATATAACTACCCCATTTTGGAAAGAAGACACCCTAAGGTATTTTGTGATTGGCATAGTGAGTTCATGGAAGTTTTTATTTTTTGTCACAAGTTAGTGGAATGAGACTTTGTAAAAAAATAAAAAATCATCATCATTTTCCGCTAACTTGTGACAAAAAATAAAAAGTTCTATCAACTCACTATGCCCATCAGCGAATACCTTAGGGTGTCTACTTTCCGAAATGGGGTTATGTGTGAGGTTTTCTACTGTCTGGGCATTGTAGAACCTCAGGAAACATGATAGGTTCTGAGAAAGTTAGAGCTGCTTTAAAATGCGGAAATTCACATTTTTGTACCATAGTTTGTAAACGCTATAACTATTACCCAAACCAATAAATATACACTTATTGCATATTTTTTTTTTATCAAAGACATGTAGAACAATAAATTTTGATAAAAATGTATATAGAAATGTCGTTTTATTTGAAAAATTTTACAACTGAAAGTGAAAAATGTCATTTTTTTGCAAAAAAAATTAAAAATAAAACCGGTAAATTTCGATTAATAACAAAAAAGTTAAAATGTCAGCAGCAATGAAATACCACCAAATGAAAGCTCTATTAGTGAGAAGAAAAGGGGGTGAACCCTCTGGAGAACCCAGGAGCCCTCTCACAAAGGTTGCACATACACAGGACTGGAGCAGTTGAGCACTGCCAGACTATACATGAAACAGAAAGGATCAGAAGCAGTTGAGCACTGCCAGGCTAAACATGAAACAGACTGGATCAGAAGTAGTTGAGCACTGCTACGTTTTTAGAAGCAGTTGAGCACTGTCAGGCTATTCATCGAACAGACAGCATCAAGACACAGAACAGGAACAGAAGATCAGGCAAGGCAAGGACAAAGGATATAACAACAGTGCTTTACCATGTGACACCGCACAGAAGGACAGATGACTAAACCCCCCAAGACAGAAGTGACCCCAAGCCCCACAGCTTACAGATAGAAATAGGTGCAATAACGAGGGCACCTGATAAGCCACACCCAGGAACAGACCAGAGAATGTTAACCCCCCCCAGAACCAGGAGTAACCAGAAGCATAAAACATACAATCACAAGTGTCTGTTCACCCAGTCACAGAATGCTGCAGTCAGCACTCCCAAATAACAACCAGCATGCAGAAGAATAGTCAGCACAAGGTACAAGCAGCCAGCCTACACAACAAGGAGTGACAGAACTACACACTGCATCCATACTCAGACCCTGTTTACACTCAAGGCCACAGCCAGTACACAAAGTGCATACAGCTAGCCAGAACAGTACCGTTGACAGGAACCACAGAGATATGGATGTGGGGAGACACACACAGACAACAGTTTACACACAGAACACTGCAGCCAGCATGCAGCCCCAAGCAACCAACATACATAGGATTCAGCCTGCAGCCAGTACATGAGAGAGCATACAGCCAGCCACAACTGTCACAGTGAACTGCACTATGACACGAAATTGCAAAATTGCAAGTATGTTGTCTATAACTTGAAGTCAGAGAAGCAATTAAATGTCCTTCCTCTACTACAAACACAGTGAACATTTGATCTTTCAACTATTTACTTTGGGAGCTTTCTAGCGTGAAAAACATGCTGCAAACCTGGTATGAGATTATTCCCAACCACAACAGCATTATAAGGGTTCGTTCACCTGACAGTGTGCAGCCTGTGCCCGTGCTGTGGACAGCAAATTGCAGTCCGCAAGGCACAGGCACCGACCGTGGTCCAGCGGCATGGGGATCGTGGACCCATTCACTTGAATGGGTCCACGATCCCCCCGTTCCGCAAAAAGGAACCCCAGAAAGCACTTGGTAGTGCTTCCGTAGTGTTCCGTTCTGTGCTTCTGTTCCACACCGTTATGCATCTTCAGATTTGCAGACCCATTGAAGTGAATGGGTCCGCATCCGTGATGCTGAATGCACACGAACGGTGCCCGTGTATTGGGGATCCGCAAATGCGGTCCGCGATACGGCAACGAACGTGTGAACGAGCCCTAAGGTAAAAGATTAATGTCTACTGTCTTTTGTTAGTTTAATTTCACTGATATAAGCATTATATTATTCCCATAAATTGCTTCTGCTATAATGCAGAAAAAGGCTTTGAAGTTTTTGAAAAAAAATAAATAAATACTGTCTCTCTGTTCAAATGAGAAACAAATATTTTTTTCTTGCAGATGGCTGGTTTTTAAGGTTCTGCAGCAGCTGTATGCAGTGGCGTAGAGTGGGTTGCCAGCGCCCGGGCCAAGCCAAGTATTGCGCCTCCCCCCAACTAGTGGACACGCCTAATTTTACCAACCTGCAATCCTATGTAACACCACAGATAACACAGTGATAATGCTCTTGTGCCAGCCCAGCTCCTCACCCTCATAAAGCTTTCCCTAATTAACCACTTCAACCCCGCTAGCTAAAACCCCCTTAATGACCAGGCCACTTTTTACAATTCTGCACTACACTACTTTCACCGTTTATTGCTCGGTCATGCAACTTACCACCCAAATGAATTTTACCTCCTTTTCTTCTCACTAATAGAGCTTTCATTTGGTGGTATTTCATTGCTGCTGACATTTTTACTTTTTTTGTTATTAATCGAAATTTTACGATTTTTTTTGCAAAAAAATTACATTTTTCACTTTAAGTTGTAAAATTTTGCAAAAAAACCAACATACATATATAAATTTTTTCGCTAAATTTATTGTTCTACACAATTTTACAACTTAAAGTGAAAAATGTCATTTTTTTGCAAAAAATCGTTAAATTTCGATTAATAACAAAAAAGAAAAATGTCAAATTGTCTAAATGTCAGCTAAAAAAAAATGTTTCAGTAACAAAAAATGGTTTGATTAATAACAAAAAAAGTAAAAATGTCAGATAAAAAAAATGTTTCGGTAAAAAAACAAATGACCCCATTTCGGAAAGTAGACACCCTAAGGTATTCACTGATGGGCATAGTGAGTTCATAGAACTTTTTATTTTTTGTCACAAGTTAGCGGAAAATGATGATTTATTTTTTATTTTATTTTTTTCTTACAAAGTCTCATATTCCACTAACTTGTGACAAAAAATAAAAAATTCTAGGAACTCGCCATGCCCCTCACGGAATACCCTGAGGTGTCTTCTTTCCAAAATGGGGTCACTTGTGGGGTAGTTATACTGCCCTGGCAATTTAGGGGCCCATATGTGTGAGAAGTAGTTTGAAATCAAAATGTGTAAAAAATGACCTGTGAAATCCTAAAGGTGCTCTTTGGAATGTGTGCCCCTTTGCCCACCTTGGCAGCAAAAAAGTGTGACACATCTGGTATCGCCGTACTCAGGAAAAGTTGGGGAATGTGTTTTGGGGTGTCATTTTACATATACCCATGCTGGGTGAGATCAATATCTTGGTCAAATGCCAACTTTGTATAAAAAAAATGGGAAATGTTGTCTTTTGCCAAGAAATTTCTCTCACCCAGCATGGGCAGAAAGGCAAACAGCAGAAATGGCTGCCACCATCCCCTCAGCAAAGTTCTCCATCACAAATCTGACAAATCAGAACTACCAATCCTGGAAATTTAAGATGAAAATGCTGCTTATAAGAGAAGGTACGTGAAAATGTATAAATGAACCCAGACCTGCACAGCCCACAGAGGAGTGGTTAGACAGAGATCAGAAAGCTTAGAGCACAATCTCCCTGTGCATAGACGATGATCAAATCATACATATATGTAACTGTCAAACTGCTAAAAGACATGTGGGAAGTATTACAAAAAGTGCATGAAAGAGTTAATCTCAGCAATAAACTGTATTTAATCAGAAAGCTGTATCAGACTAAGCTGCAGAAAGACCAGGACATGCAGGACTATGTTAGACAGACCTTAGAAATGGTGGAGAGACTGAGAGGGATTGGAGAAGATATAAAAGATTTCCATGTTGCAGCGTTATTGTTAAAGGGGTTATCCCATCTTAGACAATGGGGGCATATCGCTAGGATATGCCCCCATTGTCTGATAGGTGCGGGTCCCACCTCTGGGACCCGCACCCACAACGAGAACGGAGCCGGGGAGAGTTGTGGCTGGAGGACCCCGGGTTTCCCAGGGTTCATCCACCACCATGCACATCTCCCCGCCTCTCCCATTAAAGTGAATGGGAGCGCACCGCACATGCCCGGCCACCGCTCCCATTCTTTTCTATGGGGCCGACGGCTCCATAGAAATGAATGGAGGGCGGCTGCGCATGCGCAGTGCGCCCTCCTCCACTTTCTCCGCTCCGTTCTCCTTGTAGGTGCGGGTCCCAGCGGTGGGACCCGCACCTATCAGACAATGGGGGCATATCCTAGCGATATGCCCCCATTGTCTAAGATGGGATAACCCCTTTAAGTGGACTTCCTGAAAGTTATGAGACACTTGTCACAGCACTGGATGCACGCCCAGATGATGAACTGACACTGGAATATGTTAAAGGCAAGCTTGTGGATGAATACAAGCGCAAAACAGAAAGCATGAGTAATGCAAGTGTGTGTTCAGAGACTGCTTCAAAGATGAAATACAAAAAAAAAGCAGTAATGTGCAGCTAGAAAAGCGGGAATGCTTTGTGTGCAAAAAAACAGAACACCTAAAGGCAGATTGTAGAATCTGGAAAGCTAGAATGCAAAAACAAAGTGGATTGCAACAAGCTAAGAATGTTATAGAAACAAAGGAGTATGCATTCGGATCCAAGAATGGTGTCACCTCTGTGCAAGCGTGGTGTGTGGACTCAGGTGCTACAAGCCACATGACAAATGACCGACATTTCTTCACTCAGCTTGATGAAAGCAGAACAGAAAGGATAACTACAGCTAATGGACAACTCTTGAAATCAGTGGGAATAAGAGATGGTTTTCTATACGGTCCTATCTCTCCAGATATCACTAGAAAGATCCATATGAGGAATGTTCTGTATGTGCCAGATCTTGACAGCAACCTTTTGTCAGTAAAGAAACTCGCTAACCAAGGCAATGTAGTCACATTTCAGGGTGACAGTTGTATCATCACAAAAGGGGATTGCTTGCTTGCAAAGGCTAAAATCAGAGATGAACTATATCAGCTGAACTGCAGTGAAATGGTTAAAACAGCCAAAGAGGATAAACATTCAAACTGCATCCACACTTGGCACAGACGATTCGGGCACAGAAATTGTAATACAATAAAGTAAATAGTTGAGAATAACTATGCAAGTGGTATTAAGATTAATCCATGTGATCAAGTAATAATCTGCATCAGCTGTATTAAAGGAAAAATGACTAGGCCATCTTTTCCCAAGCAGACCAGCAGCAAAACTCAAAAACCTCTGGACTTAATACATTCAGATCTTTGTGGTCCAATAAAAACTATAACTCCAGGAAAGAAAAAGTACTTCCTGACCTTTATTGATGATTACTCCAGATATACCACAGTGTTTCTACTTCACAATAAGGATGAAGTGCCAGAGAAATTAGAAGAGTATCTCGCCCAAGTAAGTAATACATTTGGCAGGATGCCCAGAGTACTACGAACAGATAATGGCTCAGAATATACAAGTGGTAAAACACAAGTCATCCTCAGGAAACATGGAACAATGTTCCAAACAACTGTTCCATATAACCCAGAGCAAAATGGAGTTGCAGAGAGAATGAACGGCACACTGTGTGAAAGTGGGAGGAGCATGCTATTTGATGCTGATATGCCAACTACATACTGGGAGAAGCTAAATCGTTTGCCAGGAAAAACAACAAAAACTCCATATGAACTGTGGAACAAAAAGAAACCAGATTTAAGACACATCAGAATTTTTGGAAGTAAAGCCTATGTACACATTCCAAAAGAAAAACGTACAAAATGGGATGTATGTGCAAAAGAAGGGGTACTTGTGGGTTACAGTGAATCTCAAAAAGGATACAGGATTTTACATCAAGACACAAACAAGGTAATGGTCAGCAGAAGTGTGATTATTGATGAAAGTTCTGTGTGTTTAAAGTTTGAACAACTGACACAAACTATTCAAACTGAAAAAGAATCAACATCAGTCACTCAAGAGGATAAGGAAAGTGACACAGAAATAGAAATTACTGAAGAAAAATCAAAAGCTGAAACTGAACCAAAGATACCTTCAGTCAGAAGATCAACCAGAACCAATAAAGGTGTTCCAGCTGAACGTGTATCTTACATAGCTCGCAGAGCCATTCAAACTGAACCAGGTTCATGGAAAGAGATGCAGAAACTGACAATGCATGAGAAACAAATATGGAATAAAGCCGCTGATGAAGAAATTACATCACTCAATGATCTCCAGACATGGACACTTTTAGAGCTCCCTCACGGTAAACATGCCATAGGATGTAAATGGGTTTTTAAAACCAAATGTAACTCTAAAGGGGTTGCTGATTGCTAAAGGTTACTCACAGAAGTTCGGTGAGGACTATGATGCTACTTTTGTTCCAGTTGCTAAACAAAGTACTTTCAGAACACTTATGACAGTGGCTGCCATGCGTACAATGATTGTGAAACATCACAATATTAAGACAGCTTTTCTTAATGGTGATATTGAAGAAGAAATTTACATGTCTCAGCCAGAAGGATATGTGAAAAACGGACAAGAGCACCTTGTCTGCAAGTTGAAAAAATCCATTTACGGCCTTAAACAATCAGCTCGAGCATGGAACTTGAAGATTAATCAAGTTTTACTAAAATAAGGATTTACAAGAAGCAAAGCTGATCCGTGCCTATACGCTAAACAAGTAGACGCTGAATGGATGTACCTGCTAATTTATGTGGATGACCCGATCATTGCTCACAAAAACAGCGATGAAATTGCAAAGTTAACAGGAATACTCAATAAGCACTTTGAAACTAAAGACCTAGGTGAAGTGACATATTATCTTGGAATTGACATCCAGCAGGAGAAAGGAAGTTTCCTGTTAAACCAGAGTGCAAAAATGGAATCTATTCTTCAGCAATTCAATATGACAGAGGCCAAAGGAACAAGCACACCTATGGATACAGCCTATCCAAAGTTAGAAGGAGAAGATGATCTTCTCACATCTAATGAACAGTACAGACAAGCAGTGGGGGCACTTCTTTACATTGCAACCACTACACGTCCAGATATTGCAGCTGCCATGTCTCTTCTATGCAGGCGAGTTGATAAACCACGTCAAAGAGATTGGAATGCAATTAAAAGAGTTATGAGATATCTGAAACAGACAAAAGACTTAAGTTTGAAACTGTCAGCAAGAGGTGACTTAAACCTCATGGGATATGTGGACTCTGATTGGGCAGGTGACCACAGCACACGCAAATCCACAAGTGGTTACTTATTAAAATTAGGAAACAGTCCTATATCCTGGTCCAGCAAGAAACAGATGTCAGTGACATTGTCTTCTACAGAAGCTGAATACATATCTGCAGCTTATGCCAGTCAAGAAATTGTGTGGTTACAGCAATTACTCAAGGATCTTGGGGAAGCAACATCAGAACCTACCGTCTTATTTGAGGACAATCAGGCTTGCATTAAGCTTACAACAAATGAAAAGATTAGTGCAAGAACTAAGCACATCGACGTCAGACATCATTGTCAGAAATGGGACTGACATAGATAGTAGTTGTTGAGTGGGGGTATTAGCATACAAGATTTGTATTGTATAAGCAACAACCACTGTATGTCATTGCTATATGCCTAGTATATTGTATGGTCACTAGATAGCAGTTTGTGTAACTTCCTGTTTTTCTATCCTTCTATAAAAGGTCAGTTAAGTGCTCGTGCAGTTACGGAGCAGAGGTCAGTTAGACCTGAAAAACTCTCTGCCTGTTCTTTGTTTAGCCTCAGAAAGTATCTCTAACATTAAGCCTATGCTATCTCTAGGTTGAGTGAATTTGGGCCTCTGTCTCTCTATGCAATTAATCTGATATACCCAAAACCAGGTTGTTTGCATATATATACAGTACAGACCAAAAGTTTGGACACACCTTCTCATTCAAAGAGTTTTCTTTATTTTCATGACTATGAAAATTGTAGATTCACACTGAAGGCATCAAAACTATGAATTAACACATGTGGAATTATATACATAACAAAAAAAGTGTGAAACAACTGAAAATATGTCATATTCTAGGTTCTTCAAAGTAGCCACCTTTTGCTTTGATTATTGCTTTGCACACTCTTGGCATTCTTTTGATGAGCTTCAAGAGGTAGTCACCTGAAATGGTCTTCCAACAGTCTTGAAGGAGTTCCCAGAGATGCTTAGCACTTGTTGGCCCTTTTGCCTTTACTCTGCGGTCCAGCTCACCCCAAACCATTTCGATTGGGTTCAGGTCTGGTGACTGTGGAGGCCAGGTCATCTGGCACAGCACCCCATCACTCTCCTTCATGGTCAAATAGCCCTTACACAGCCTGGAGGTGTGTTTGGGGTCATTGTCCTGTTGAAAAATAAATGATGGTCCAACTAAACGCAAAATGGATGAAATAGCATGTCGCTGCAAGATGCTATGGTAGCCATGCTGGTTCAGTATGCCTTCAATTTTGAATAAATCCCCAACAGTGTCACCAGCAAAGCACCCCCACACCATCACACCTCCTCCTCCATGCTTCGCGGTGGGAACCAGGCATGTAGAGTCCATCCGTTCACCTTTTCTGCGTCGCACAAAGACACGGTGGTTGGAACCAAAGATCTCAAATTTGGACTCATCAGACCAAAGCACAGATTTCCATTGGTCTATTGTCCATTCCTTGTGTTCTTCAGCCCAAACAAGTCTCTTCCGCTTGTTGCCTGTCCTTAGCAGTGGTTTCCTAGCAGATATTCTACCATGAAGGTCTGATTCACACAGTCTCCTCTTAACAGTTGTTCTAGAGATGTGTCTGCTGCTAGAACTCTGTGTGGCATTGACCTGGTCTCTAATCTGAGCTGCTGTTAACCTGCGATTTCTGAGGCTGGTGACTCGGATGAACTTATCCTCCACAGCAGAGGTGACTCTTGGTCTTCCTTTGCTGGGGCGGTCCGCATGTGAGCCAGTTTCTTTGTAGCGCTTTATGGTTTTTGTGACTGCACTTGGGGCCACTTTCAAAGTTTTCCCAATTTTTCGGACTGACTGACCTTCATTTCTTAACCCCTTAAGGACACATGACGTACCGGTACAGCATGTTTCCCGAGTCCTTAAGGACACATGACGTACCGGTACATCATGTGTTGTTCCGATCACTGCCGCCCGGCTGGCTGTGATCGGAACAAGGTGCCTGCTCAAATTATTGAGCAGGCACCTCGGCTAAATGTGCGGGGGGGTCCCGTGACCCCCCCCCCCCCATGTCCACGATCGCAACAAACCGCAGGTCAATTCAGACCTGCGGTTTGTTGCGCTTTCTGCAGTTTCTGATCCCCGCGGTCCCTGACCGCAGAGATCAGAAACTTTTGTATTTCTAAAATCTATCTGTATCAACCCCCTGCACCTCTGAATGATTTTAGACCGGTGGGAGGTGCAGGGGGGGTTGCAGGCGGTGCGGGAGGTGCGGCAGGCGGGATTGCGATCCCCGCCCGCCTCCCCTTGAATAATAGTTGGTGGTTAGTGGGTATACTAGGTTGCCAGCACATTACTGACACCCTGGTATAAACGGCTGACATCGGTGATGTGATGTCAGCCATTTAACCCTTTCCATACCGCGGTCCGTACGGACCGCTGTATGGAAAAGGTTAACAGCTCAGGGAGCTCCCTCTCTCTCCCATCGGGGGGCTGTTGTGCCTTTGCAGCCCCCCAATGGAGAGGGAGAGAGCCCGCAGACAGCCCCCCGACAGCCCCGTCCTTACCCTTCCCTGTCTGCGAAGTTGTGGCAGACGGGGAAGGTTCCCATGGCAACAGGACGCCTTCTCAGGCATCCTGCTGTCCATGGTGCTGAACAGATCCGTGCTAAAGGCATAGATCTGTTCAGACAAAGTGTAAGTAAAATACAGTGCAGTACCCTATATAGTGTACTGTACTGTATTATACAGACATAAGACCCACTGGATCTTCAAGTACCAAGTGGGTCTGGGTAAAAAAAAAAGGTAAAAAAAAAGTGAAAAAAAAAGTAAAAATCAAAACACATTTATCAGATTAAAAATGAAAAAAATAAAATTCCCTACACGTTTGGTATCGCCGTGTCCGTAACGACCTGATCTATAAAATGGTCATGTTACTTTACCCAAACGGTGAACGCCATAAAAATAAAAAATAAAAATCTATGATGAAATTGAAATTTTACCCACCTTAAGGTGGTAATAAAAGTGATCAAAAAAGTCGCATGTACGCCAAAATTGTAACAATCAAACAGTCATCTCATCCCGCAAAAATCATACCCTACCCAAGATAATCGCCCAAAAACTGAAAAAACTATGGCTCTTAGACTATGGAAACACTAAAATCATTCATTTCTAACAAAAATTTGTTTTCCCTTAGTCCTAACAGCAGCACAGATGAGGTTAACTGCCTCCTGTGGACTGGTAGGACCGGCAGAATTTTTAATGAGCCCAAGAACCAATAACAAGAGTTCCTACTCCCTCAAAAGGAGGGAACTACCCCCCAAACACTGTGTTTTCAGCAAGCATACGTACTTAGGGTGGGAAATTTGTTTGCTGCTGTTAGGACTAAGGGAAAACACATTATCGTTAGAAATGAACGATTCCCTTACGTCCTACCAGCAGCACAGATGGGGAGAGAACAAGAAGAACCCCTAGGGCGAGGGCCTTCCTGCCTGGCAGAATCAAGAATGGTCTGCCCAAAGGCCGAAAACTCTGCAAACTTCGCACCGACTCTGTAGTGCGAGATAAAGGTTGATTCGGAGCTCCAGGAAGCCGACTTACAGATTAGCTCTAAGGGAAGATGGTTTCTTTCTGCCACTGAGGTTGAAACGGCCCTAGTAGAATGAGCCTTAACGAACTCTGGAGGGTCCAGAGTTTGAGACAGAATAGACTCCCTAATGGCTTCCCTGATCCAGCGACTAATGGAAACCTTAGACGCTTTACGGCCTTTAGATTTACCGGCAAACAGGATGAAGAGATTCTTATCAATCCTGAACTCCCTGGACCTATCCACATAGGTCTGGAGGCTTCTCGAAATGTCCAGAGGATGTCTGACAGGAACATCGGAGGAGGTGGAAGAAAATAAGACTGGTAAAGAAATTACCTGATTGATATTCTGAAAGGATAACACCTTAGGTCTAAAGTAGGGTAAGAATTTTAGGAGAACCCGGTCCTGCAAAACGGTTATATATGGATGCAGAGCCGAAAAGGCTTGTAACTCCGAAACCCTCTTAGCTGAAGTCACAGCTAGCAGAAAGACTGTCTTTAAAGTGACAAACTTGAACCCAACCTCCTCCAATGGCTCAAAGGGGGGAGATGCTAACCCATTGAGCACTACTGAAAGATCCAACTGAGGAATGGGTCTCAGTATTGTAGGCCTCAATCTCTCAGCTCCTTTAAGGAAGCGTTTGATGAGCGGGTCCCGAGAATACGGCCTGTTTAAACAGGCCGAGATGGCAAAAACTTGTACCTTCAAAGTGGCCGGAGCAAGGCCCTTGTCTAGTCCATCCTGAAGGAACTGTAATATGGCGGAAAGGTGCGGATCTGCAGACGCCACCTGGTTAGAATCACACCATAAGGTGAAGATTCTCATCACTCTGGAGTAGGCCTTCTTAGTAGATTCCGCTCTTGAATGTGATAATGTTCTCAGGACCGCCTCAGAGAGCCCTTCTACTCTGGGAAGGGACTGATCAACCTCCAGGCTGTCAGGTTGAATCTGTGCAGATCTGTGCAGATGTGTGTCCCACGACACCAGGGTCTGCTCCGGGGGGAGTCTCCAGTATTGTCCCCGACTCATCTGAATGAGCTGGGTAAGAGTATTACACTCACCGGTAATCCAGTTTCCTGGAAGTCTCCATGACACCAAGTCCTGAGATTGACTTCCTTCTGATTGGACAGGAAAAACACAGAGAGAGGTTAAAAACCCCACCCCCTCCGTTCATCGCCAGTGTATTATAACGAAAACCCCAGGATAAAAGGATCATAGATATTAGCAGAAAAAAACAAGGGTGGGATATATGTGGTGTCATGGAGACTTCCAGGAAACCGGATTACCGGTGAGTGTAATACTCTTTTCCCCAGTCGTCTCCATGACACCAAGTCCTGAGAAAATATCAAAGATACTATTAGGGGGGGACGACTGCAGAAAGGACCTTACGTCCAAATCTTAGGTCATCGTTAGCAGCTAAATCTAGTCTGTAGTGTTTAGTGAAAGTATGAACTCTTTTCCAGGTTGCTGCCCTGCAAATCTGTTGTAAGGAGGCTGAAGCTTTCTCCGCCCAGGAGGCGACCATGCCTCTCGTGGAATGTGCCTTAAGGGAAGCAGGGACATATTTTCCCTGAGCTTTATATGCTTCGGAGATGGCCATCTTAATCCATCTGGAGATGGAACTTTCTGCCGCTTTCTTCCCCTTGTTAGGACCTGAAAATTGGACAAACAAATTTTTGTCTATTCTCCAATGACTGGTAGCTTCCAGGTACTTTAAGACCGCTCTCCGAACATCTAGTGCATGGTAAGTGATTTCCTGATCATTTTTCGGATCGTCACAGAATGAAGGAAGAACAATGTCTTGAGACCTATGGAAGGTCGAAACTACCTTGGGGAGGAAAGCCAGATCTAATTTGAAAATTAACTTGTCCTGAAATACAGAAAGGAATGGTTCTTGGATGGACAAGGCCTGTAGCTCACAGACCCTTCTGGCTGAAGTTATTGCCACCAAAAAAATTGTTTTAACGGTAAGCCATTTGATATGGGCAGAGTCCAGAGGTTCAAACGGATCAGAGGTTAGACCCCCTAGTACCGTATTGAGGTTCCATAGTGCCACCATGTTTCTAATGGTAGGTCTGATCCTATCTGCTGCCTTAAGGAATCTGGATATCCAGGGATGTTCCGTTAGCTTGGTATTATAAAGTGCCCCTAGAGCTGATACCTGAACCCAAAGGGTATTGGGGGATAGACCTAAATCTAGCCCTTCCTGAAGAGAATCAAGAATAAGTGGGATGTTGGCTCTGGACTGGTTAAAGGAGGTTCCAGACCAATCAGCAAATTTCTCCCATATTTTAGATACTTGTCGTTGGTACTTTGTTTCCTGCTAAGGAGTAAGGCATTTACTACTTTTTTAGATAAACCCAACTTTAATAAGTTGGATTCTTCAGAATCCAGGCTGTTAATTTTAGTATTTTTAGGTCTGGGTGAGTAATGGGTCCTTGACTTAGAAGGTCCGGCCTCAGAGGTAGAAGGAGAGGGGCTTCTATGCTGAGGGCTTTCAAGAGAGAGAACCAACTTCTCTTGGGCCAGAAGGGGGTTATCAGGATCAGGGTACAATTTTCTTTTAAGAACTTCTGTAACACTCTGGGGATGAGTGGAAACGGGGGAAACGGGTAGACCAAGTCTGTTGTCTAATTCTGGTTGAAGGCGTCTACTGCCCGAGGATGATCCCTGGGGTTGAGGGAGAAGAACTGGTCTAGTTGATGATTTCTCCTGGATGCAAACAGGTCTACCGTTGGTCTGCCCCATTTCTTTGCAATCAGGTGGAAGGTTTCTGGTGCTAACATCAATTCTCCTGGGTCTAGTCTGTGCCGGCTTAGGTAGTCGGCCTGAACGTTTAAGGCGTCCTTCAGATGGACCGCTGACAGAGATTGCATGTTCTCTTCTGCCCAGGAAAAGATTTTGTTTGCCAGGCTCTGTAGTAGGCGATGCCTCGTGCCTCCCTGATGTTGGATGAAGGCCACCGCTGTAGCGTTGTCCGAGTAGACTAGGACATGACGACCCTCTGCCAACTGACTTGCGTGTTTCAGTGCTTCCCACACTGCCCTCAGCTCCTTGAGATTTGAGGATTGTTGTTTCACGTAACTCTTCCATGTTCCCTGGTAGGAGTTCCCCTGGACAACCGCTCCCCAACCTTGAAGGCTGGCATCTGTTGTAATGACTAGAGGGAGATCTTGTGCCCAGAATATCCCATTCTCTATGTTGGATTTGAGGAGCCACCAATTTAGTGATTTTTTGGTCTTTGAATCTAGGCATATTTGTCTTTCTAGAGTTAATTGTGATCTGTTCCATTTGTCTAAAATGAACTTCTGGAGTGGCCTTAGATGGAATTGTGCCCAGGCCACTGCTGGGATACAAGCTGAAAGGCTCCCTAACACCTGCATGGCCTGTCTTATTGCACAGAATTTTTCCTTCTTGAACTTCATTAAAGTTGTCTGACGTTTTACTATCTTTTGGGGTGGAAGAAAGGATCTTTGGGAAACTGTGTCTATTGTTATGCCCAAAAATACCTTCTGTTTGGTCAGGATTTAATCAGATTTTTCCCAATTGATGAGCCAACCTAGGCTCTGTAGATGATCCAGGACTAACCTGAGATGGATTTCCAGGGTCTCTATGTTGTCTGCCACTACCAGTAGGTCGTCCAGATAGGGGATCACACAGATTGCCTTTTCTCTCAAAGTCATCAAGGCTTCCGCCATTATTTTGGTGAAAACCCTTGGGGCACAAGAGATCCCGAAGGGGAGACACCTGAACTGAAAATGCTGAACATTTCCCTCCAACTCTATCGTGAACCTTAGGAACTTCCTTGATGACCTGTGAATCGGGACGTGATAATAGGCATCGCTTAAATCTATTGTGGCCATCACTGCATCCTTCTTTAAGAGCTTCACTGCCGACCTTAGAGTCTCCATTTTGAATTTTTGGTATCTCACATATTTGTTTAGATATTTCAAATTTATGATCACTCTGGATTTCCCGTTTGGTTTCCTTATGATGAAGAGACGGGAATAGAATCCCAGTCCCGTCTGATTTTTTGGAACAGGCTCTATCGCGGCCAAGGTTAACAGGTTCTTTATGTTGTTTTTTAAGGTAGTAACTTGAGATGGGGGAAGGGTAGTGATCACATATTTCTGTGGAGGGGGAGAGAGTAGATCTATTAAATAACCCTCTTCTATAATATTTAAGATCCACGAGCTGTTTGTTACGTGCTCCCAAGATCCTAGAAAGGAGCTGAGTCTTCCCCCCACTGGTATGGCATCATTGCTTACTGATGGATGTGGAGGCCTCGGCGCGATTTGGGTTAAAGAGGAAATTTCTACCCCTGCCTCCCTTCGCATAGCTCCACCTCCCAGTCTTCCCTTTATCTTTTTTATTCTCGGGCTGAAAAAATCGGTCACGAAAGGGCTGCCTTTTTTGTTTAGATCTCTCCTCTGGGAAACCCCTTTTTTTATTTGTTGCGTTCTCTAGGATTTTGTCTAAATTTTCTCCAAACACATACTGTCCGTGGAAGGGGAGTGCGATTAATTTATTCTTAGACGTGATATCTCCGGACCACGCTTTAAGCCATAGTGCCCTTCTCACTGTATTAGAGAGAACAGCTGTACAGGCGGACAATTTAACTGACTCGGCTGCTGCGTCTGCTAAAAAAGAGGTTGCCATTTTTAATAAAGGCAAGCTCTCTAAAATTTGATCGCGCAGTGTTTTATTGACCAGATGTATCTCGAGCTGTTCTAGCCAAAGGTTTAGAGTTCTGGCCACACACGTAGAGGCAATGCCCGGTTTAAGAAGGGCCGCCGTAGTTTCCCAAGTCTTTCTTAAGAGACTCTCTGCTTTCCTGTCTAGAGGATCTTTTAACTGTGCTGAGTCCTCGAAAGGTATGGCCGTATGTTTCGCTACCTTAGCCACTGGCGCGTCTACTTTTGGTATGGTCTCCCAGTCAGTACAGTCCTCTTGGCTAAAGGGGTAGCGCCTCTTAATTCCCCTTGGGATAAAGGATCCCTTATCCGTTTTTTCCCACTCTGACCGAATTAATTTCTGGACACTGTCTGGAACTGGGAAAACCGCCTTCTTCCTCTCTCCTAGACCTCCAAAAATTTCATGTTGGGTAGATTTAGGAGCTTTTGGCATCTCCATCTGAATGGTGGCCCTAATGGCCCTGATAAGCTCATCAATATCTTCGGGATTAAACAGGAAACGCTTGTATTCACCCTCTTCATCTGAAGAAGCCGGGTGTTTTTGCACTGATTCGGAGTCTGAGACCGCCAGCCCCTCAGAGTCGGAATCCAGAATAACGATTTAGTGCTACGGGAATCCTGAGGGGGGGTAACTTTGGGGGGAGTAGGTTCCTTGGCAGTTAAGGCCAGCTGGACTTCTTCCTTAACTACTTTCCTAATGTCTTCAATTAAACTAGAAGATTCAGATTTGACAACACTGGAGGTGCACTCTTTACACAGGGGCTTGGATCCAGTGTTAGACAATCTTTTGCAGCAGATACCACATTTTCTAGTTTTTTTAGCTGTGGAAGCCGAATCCTTTTCTCCCTGAAAGGGTAAGGGAGGAAAGGATGAGCATACTGAACCATACCTATTAAGCATGTGCCTGAGCACAGGTTACTCACGGTCCCAGGGTTTGCTGCAGGCTCGGTTCCAGAGCCCGGCGTGAGGGGGGCACTCATTCTGACTCCCGACCGCTCCAGAAATGCTCTACCGTCCACGTGAGCCACGCTATGCAGGGCGCCATTACACAGGTCCTGTGATGTTTTATAGAGTCCTCCTTTGACTTCAGGACCTGTGGCGCATGTGGATGACATCAGCGCGCTTTGCTCCACCCCCGGCGTCTGACGTCATCAGCCTGCCGGACGGAAGGGACACATCACAGTGCCGTTCCGCCGCGCTCCTCCTTGCCCCTGCATTAAGCCCTCCGGGACCGCCACAGAGGGCCACTACAAACGCGCCCGAGCCCAGGCCTGGACAGAGGAGGGAGAGCTGCACTGCAGATCCGACCTCGGCCTGCCGAAATGAATCCAGGTGAGCCCCAACGAGCTCCATGCACCTCTCCTGCTTCCTATCCTGATGGGACAGGAAAAACACTGGCGATGAAGGGAGGGGGTGGGGTTTTTAACCTCTCTCTGTGTTTTTCCTGTCCAATCAGAAGGAAGTCAATCTCAGGACTTGGTGTCATGGAGACGACTGGGGAAAAACCAGGATCTCTTGGGCAAGAACGGAATGATGGCTATTACCGAGGCCTGATACTGACGAATATTCATCAATACCCTCGGTATCATGGAAAAGGGAGGGAAGATGTAAGCCAGCCTCAACATCCACGGTATCGACAGAGCATCTATCGCCAGGGGGTTGTCCTCCCTGTATAGAGAGCAGAACCTTTGCACCTTGGCGTTGAACCTGGTTGCCATGAGATCCACCTCCGGTAATCCCCATCTCAGGACTATCTGCTTGAAGATCTCCGGACGCAGAGACCACTCCATGGTCAGTAATCCGCGGTTTAAACGATCTGCAATCATGTTGACCCCGATCTCTGCAAGAAGGGGTAGGGATCTCGTGCCTCCCTGTTTGTTTATGTAAAGAACAGCAGTCATATTGTCTGACTGTACTTTCACCGCTTTGCCCCGGATTTGAGGGGCAAAGTGAAGGAGGGCTAGCCGGATAGCCCGCATCTCTTGGAGATTGGAGGAGAGACGCTGCTCCATAAGAGACCAAGTTCCCCGAACTGTGGAACCTACTAGGGACGCGTCTGTAGTCAATATGAGCCAAACTGGTCGGGTCATAGACTTCCCTGCAGGGAGATGGAACCACCATCTCACCATCTCAGGGAATTTCGAGATTGGGAGGATAGAGAGTATAGGGAATCTAGCCCCGTAGGGCTGCCGTCCCACTTTTTCAAAACTTCTGTTTGAGTGAAGGGCGAAGGTGCCATAATGCCCAAGGGACTGCATCTGCAGCCGCTGACATGAGCCCCCACATCTTCATGAGAGTCCGAATGGATACTCGTCGTGGTACCGATAAGAACCTTGCCAGGTCCTGTACCCGGGACTTCCTTTCCGATGTCAACTGAAGAGACATCTCCACAGAGTCGATTATGAAACCTAGATATTGTATTGAAGTCAAAGGGCTCACATTCGATTTCTGCCAGTTGATGATCCACCCTAAGTGGAGCAGAAAGGAAATTGCCAAATGAAGATGGTGGGTGAGAACTGGAACGGTGGCTGCCAAAAGGAGCCAGTCATCCAGGTAAGGGACAATGGTCAGTCCTTGAAGTCTCAGAGCTGCCACCACCGCTACCACCACCTTGGTGAAGATAAGGGGGGCGCATGAGATTCCAAAGGGGAGAGCGGCAAACTGGAAATGCCTGAGAACCCCGGAAAATCTGGACCGCGATCCTGAGATATTTCCGAGACGCGGGATGGATCGGAATATGGAGATAAGCATCCTTGAGATCCAGTGTGGCCATCACATCTCCGAGTCTGAGAATGTGGCTGACTGACCATATGGTTTCCATACGAAACCTTGGTCTCTTTATGAATCGATTGAGATGTCTTAAATCTATTATCATCCGGAGATCGCCTGTCTTTTTGGGAACCAGAAATACTGGTGAATAGATCTCTAGGCCCTGCTCCCCTGCCGCAACCTCCTCTAGAGCCCCCTTTGAAATATAGTCCTGGATGTAGGATTCTAAAATCCTTTGTTTGGCAGGCGGAAAGCCCCGATTGATGAGGAATCTTTCTTGGGGGAGAGAGGCGAGATCTATTAGGTACCCGGAGGAGATGATGCTTAGAACCTAGGGGTCTGCAATCTCCTGGGACCAAATCTCTTTGAAATGGGCAAGGCGTCCTCCCACGGGGATCTGGGGAGAGGGTACGGGGAAAACCATAGGCGTAACAGAGGGGACAGCAGGGGGAAACCAAGAGCCTCTGAGAGGCCCGCAGTCAGGAGGGATTGGCCTCCTTAGTTGGTCTGCGGGGGCGCCTCAAAAATTTCCCCCCCAGTTCCTACGGGAAGTAGCCTGTTGGCCCTGTCTGCTGCCTCGATGCTGACTGGGGCGTCCTCGAAAGGGCTGCTGAGGAAGACTCTTGCCCTTCTTGTCCGAGAGGCCCTCCATGATCTTATCCAGCTCGGACCCAAAAAGCCGATCGGGATCAAACGGAAGCCCACATAAATTATACTTTGAGGCATTATCTGCCTTCCATGGTTTTAGCCATAAGGGTCTACGGGCCGCAGAGACTAGGCCCATGGTCTTATCCGCTAGCTTTAGCTGCACCTGTGAAGTATCGCATAAAAAGTCCATGGCCAGATTCACCGTTCTGAAGGCGGCCAGGATATCATCACGGGACACACTCTGGTCCACGTTGGTCTGGATTTGGTTTAACTTACTCCTCAGGAAGGACGACACCTCAGATGCTGCTATAGCAGTAGAAGCTGAAGCTGCAGCGGCTGAATAGCCTCTTCTTAAAGTGCACTCTGCCCTCCTATCAAGAAGGTCTTGCAGACTCGACCCATCATCTGCGGGCACCAGAGTGCGTCTAGACAACTTGGCTATGGCCATGTCAACCCTGGGAATGGAACCCCACGATTCCATTAGGGGTTTCGCCATTGGAAACATCATTTTAAATTTGCGAGTCAGGACTGGTCCTTTATCCGGTTTCTTCCATTCAGTACGCATGACTGAACGGAGGGTCTCATCCGCTTTGAAGACACGCTGTGCCCGACCAGCGGGATCGGAAAAAAACATGAGGTTAACTCTTCCTCGTCCGAGGAAGATGAGCCCACTGAAAAAACAGCGGGTCTCTCGCTTGGTGCGGTGACCTCCATAGGAGTCTGGGAGGGTCCCGGCAGCCTCTCATTTAAAAGCTTGACCACCCCCTTTATAGAATCATCCACATAGCATCTAGCCCACTGGTACATCTCCTGCATCGTGGGCTCCGCAGTGGTACGGGAATGGCAGCTGTCACATCTTGAGTATTGGCAGCCGTCATCTAAGGGGGTCTCACAGTTGAAGCAGGCCAAATGTTTGCGTTTGGCGGTGGCCTTCCGCTGGTCAGCGTCTTGTGGAGAAGACATGACTGCGAAAAAAAGGAAGAGGAGGATTAAACCCCTATTAAGCAATAAGAAGACTAAAAATTTTGAGAATAAGCCCACCAACAAAATAACACCAAAAGTGATAGAGAAAATCTCTCTCAGCACAATAGGACTCAGGAGGCTTGCTAACAAAGCTGCACAACCAGAGACTGAGTGAGGGTAACTGAGGGCTTATAAGGAGGTGTGAGGGACCGCCTAAAGGCAGAGCCCTTGCAGCCAATAAATCAAATTTGATGTTGCCGCCCATTACACTCCTACTTTCTGTCACTCTTCCCCTCTACTTTTTTTTTTTTTAACTTGGGGAAGATATTTCCCCCCAGAGATCAGGGAATTAATTATTCCCTGCAGGAAAAGGAAAAAACTAACAAAATGTACCCTCAAACGGGTCATTGCCGTCCTCCCTCCCCCCTCTCCTGTAGGGATGCGAGTGCTGCAGCGACAGCTGCCGGCGAGGGAGCCGCAGAGCGGTGACGTCACTAGTGACGTCATCCAGGGAGACCGCGGCGCGAGTCTCAGAAGTGGCGCCGTCAGCACACAGCCCCGAACAGCATGAGGAGGACAGAAAAACCTGAGGAAAGATGAAGGTTAGAGGGGGAGGAAGGGACATAAGAAAGAGAAAGGCAAATAGCCCTAAAGATACTGGAAAATATATAAGGGGAAGACAAATGTCATATCCCCTGCTATGCTCCCCCCAAGCGAAAAAAAGGAGGGGGGAGCTGCACGCCAGTCCACCTGTCCAAAGGACAGAAAAAAAACACGGTATTTGGGGGGGTAGTTCCCTCCTTTTGAGGGAGTGGGAACTCTTGTTATTGGTTCTTGGGCTCATTAAAAATTCCGTTGGTCCTACCAGTCCACAGGGGGCAGTTAACCCCATCTGTGCTGCTGGTAGGATGTAAGGGAACATGATTTTTTTTGTTTCAAAAATGAAATCATTGTGTAAAACTTACATAAATAAAAAAAAGTATACCTATTAGGTATCGCCGCGTCCGTATCGACCGGCTCTATAAAAATATCACATGACCTAACCCCTCAGGTGACCACCGTAAAAAAATAAAAATGGTTAATAAAAGCAATTTTTTGTCATCTTACGTCAAATCAAAAAGTCATATGCACCCCAAAATAGTGCCAATAAAACCATTATCTCATCCCGCAAAAAATGAGACCCTACTTAAGATAATCGCCCAAAAACTGAAAAACACTATGGCTCTTAGACTATGGAGACACAAAAACTTTTTTTTTGTTTTAAAAATGAAATCATTGTGTAAACTTAACATAAATAAAAAAAATTGTATACATATTGGGTATTGCCGTGTCAGTGACAACCTGCTCTATAAAATTACCACATGATCCAACCTGTCAGATGAATGTTGTAAATAACAAAAAAAAACTATGCCAAAAAAAGCTATTTCTTGTTACCTTGCCGCACAAAAAGTGTAATATAGAGCAACCAAAAATCATATGTACCCTAAACTAGTACCAACAAAACTGCCACCCTATCCCGTAGTTTCTAAAATGGGGTCACTTTTCTGGAGTTTCTACTCCAGGGGTGCATCAGGGGGGCTTCAAATGGGACATGGTTTAAAAAAAAAACAGTCCAGGAAAACCTGCCTTCCAAAAACTGTATGGCATTCCTTTCCTTCTGCGCCCTGCCGTGTGCCCGTAAAGCATTTTACGACCACATATGGAGTGTTTCTGTAAACTACAGAATCAGGGCCATAAATAATGAGTTTTGTTTGGCTGTTAACTCTTGCTTTGTAACTGCATAAAAAATATTAAAATGGAAAATCTGCCAAAAAAGTGAAATTTAAAAATTGTATCTCTATTTTCCATTAAATCTTGTGCAACACCTAAAAGGGTTAACCACGTTTGTAAAATCAGTTTTGAATACCTTGAGGGGTGTAGTTTCTTAGATGGGGTCACTTTTATGGAGTTTCTACTCTAGGGGTGCATTAGGGGGCTTCAAATGGGACATGGTGTCAAAAAAACAATCCAGCAAAATCTGCCTTCCAAAACCAAACGGCGCACCTTTAACTCTACGCCCCGCTGTGTGGACGTACAGTAGTTTACGGCCACATATGGGGTGTTTCTGTAAACGGCAGAGACAGGGCAATAAAGATACAGTCTTGTTTGGCTGTTAACCCTTGCTTTGTTAGTGGAAAAAATTGGTTAAAATGGAAAATTAGGCAAAAAAATGTAATTCTCTAATTTTATCCCCATTTGCTAATAACTCTTGTGCAACACCTAAAGGGTTAACAAAGTTTGTAAAATCAGTTTTGAATACCTTGAGGGGTGCAGTTTATAAAATGGGGTCATTTTTGGGTGGTTTCTATTATGTAAGCCTCGCAAACTGACTTCAGAGCTGTAGTGGTCCCTAAAAATTGGGTTTTTGTAAATTTCTGAAAAATTTCAAGATTTGCTTCTAAACTTCTAAGCCTTGTAACAAAATAAAATATCATTCCCAAAATAATTCAAACATGAAGTAGACATATAAGGGAATGTAAAGTCATCTCAAGTTTTGGGGGTATTACTTTGTATTACAGAAGTAGAGAACTGAAACTTTGAAATTTGCAAATGTTTTGAAATTTTGGGTAAATTAGGTATTTTTTTATACAAATTCTTTTTATTTTTTTACTTCATTTTACCAGTGTCATGAAGTACAATATGTGACGAAAAAAAAACAATCTCAGAATGGCCTGGATAAGTCAAAGCATTTTAAAGTTATCACCACTTAAAGTGACACTGGTCAGATTTGCTGAAAATGGCCTGGTCCTTAAGGTGAAATAAGGCTGTGTCCTTAAGGGGTTAAAGTAATGATGGCCACTTGTTTTTCTTTACTTAGCTGCTTTTTTCTTGCCATAATACAAATTCTAACAGTCTATTCAGTAGGACTATCAGCTATGTATCCATCTGACTTCTCCACAACGCAACTGATGGTCCCAACCCCATTTATAAGGCAAGAAATCCCACTTATTAAACCTGACAGGGCACACCTGTGAAGTGAAAACCATTTCAGGTGACTACCTCTTGAAGCTCATCAAGAGAATGCCAAGAGTGTGCAAAGCAGTAATCAAAGCAAAAGGTGGCTACTTTGAAGAACCTAGAATATTACATATTTTAAGCTGTTTCACACTTTTTTGTTATGTATATAATTCCACATGTGTTAATTCATAGTTTTGATGCCTTCAGTGTGAATCTACAATTTTCATAGAAAATAAAGAAAACTCTTTGAATGAGAAGGAGTGTCCAAACTTTTGCTCTGCACTGTATATATATATATATATATATATATATATATATGTGTATATGTTCGAGATATGCAATCACAGTACATTAAATAATCTTCCTATTTAGTGAATGTACATGTCATATTTTAGATGGTATAATGGTAAGCAGCAGACTCAAAGATTTTACTTCTATAACCTACAAGGGGTTATTACAAACACATAACATTGGTTTAGAGATGCCCAGTAGGAATAAATGGGTAAGAAAGTTAGGGGAAATTAAGTCTCTCTGAAGACCTAACACAGGCCATCCAATTCATTTTCTTAGAAGAGACTGCTCTGTGGCAGTCTATTTGAGTTTCACACAAGAGGGCTCTACCTATGAGGATACCTTTTGTTAATTTCCCATTATTGTAAAGTTGATCCAGTATCAGCATAACTCCTTCGATCAATGACCCTTCTACAGAACTCTAAGTATAGCCTGTATTAGCATTACACTCCAGAAGTGTATTCAGGCCCCTCTTGAATTTATTTAGTGAACCCACCATCACCACCTCCTCAGGCAGAGAAGCCCATAGTCTCACTGCTCTTACAGTATTCTTCTTGTTTTAATCGTTGACGTGTTTGTTGCTGTGTTATTTATCACTCACTTGTTTGTGCATGAATCCCCTAATCGCAAACTGCTGAGGAATATGTTAGTGCTATATAAAGATTATTATTATCCTATTCTTTGTTGATGGAGAAACCTTCTTTCCTATAGGCATAGAGAATGTCCCTTGTCACGGTCATAGTCTTGGGTATAAATAGATCATGGGAGAGATTTCTGTACTGACCCTTGATATATTTATACGTGGTTATTAGATCTGCCCTCAGTCATCTTTTTTCTAAACTGAATAACCCTAAAATTTACTCAATACTCCATGTGTGGTCTGACTAGTGATTTGTAATGTGGTAGGACTATGTTTTCATCACGGGCATCTATGCCCCTTCTGATGCAACCCATTATCTTGTTGGCCTTGGCAGCAGCTGCCTGACACTGGTTTCTACAGCTTAGTTTGCTGCTCACTAAAATTCCTAGATCCTTTTCAATGTCAGTGTTACCCAGTGTTATACCATTTAGTATGTATAGGTGACTTGTATCCTTCCCATGTACATAACCTTACATTTGTCAGTATTAAACCTCACCTGTCACTTCTCTGTCCAAGCTTCTAATCTATCCAGATCCCTTGGTAGCATTATAGCAGTATACTATCTTGTTTTGTGTTAATTACTACACAGTTTAGTGTCATCTGCAAACATTGATATTTTACTATGCAAGCCTTCTACAAGATCATTAATAAATATATTGACGAGAATAGGGCCCAATACTGACCCCTGAAGTACTCCACTACTGATGGTGAACGAATTTAAGTACGTACCACTAATAACCGCCCTCTGTTTACTATCACTGAGACAATTACTCACCCACATACACACATTTTCCCCCAGTCCAAGCATTTTCATGTTATCAACGATTACTTGCCAGATATGGGACTTCAAATATGACAGAAAATCATTCTGATGAGGATATTATTTGTAGCAATGAGGGCACCACCATTGATCTGGTTGCACTGAAGCTCTGATCTTTTCTGTGGCCAGCACCTTCCTGGCTGCTTTGATTAACAGGGACAGGCAGTGGCAAATAAGTAATTGAGGGGCTGACCATAGAAAGGAGCAGTGCTTGAGTGCAAGAAGAGCAATGGTGACACCCTCATTGCACCAAAGGCCTAACTTGTATAATAAGAAAAAGTATCATAACTCAGTAAAGGAGCCTTGACTCAATAGAAGAAAAATAGCATTTTAGTATTTAATTCAGGTGAAATATACTTCTATATCTTTGCAAACAGTTTGTTAAGGTGGATACTGGTGACATATTCCCTTTAAAAACACATATCACCGATTGCTGCATAACATGAATAACTTGTTGCACAAGCACAAAACTACAGAAAATGCAATAAACGCATTAAAGGTTGATAACATCTATATGTGTTAGGAATACAATTCCATGGAATATTTTCATGCTGTAATGGACTCTGAAATATCATCATTTCATGTTTAGTTAGTCCAAGCCTAGCTTCATGCCTTCATTTAATAATGAACAATGCATTTATACCCCTTAGAGGTTTTCTCCAGTTTCCTCCCTTTATCAGATTACAGTTTTGCCTGAAGTTATAGAGAATGACGTGAGGATTTAATAAAGGAGATGTACAAATAATTGGATGCCTAATTTTCTTGGAATCAATTGAAATAGATTTAGATGCAGCAAATGTTAATAAATAGAACACTGTAAAATTTTCACGGTAAGTAATTCTATCAGATTATTACGGTCAACTATAAATAAACAGGGATTGTTTCTTCTACAGAAAACACATATAAATCTCAACATGTAACAAAATATGAAGTTTTTCTTACCCATGTACAGATAGCTTTGATGCTCCTTCACGATCTGAGCCTAAATGAAGAGCTACATCATCACTTAAAGCATATACAGCTCTGTTATTCATCTGTTTAAGACAACCAAATTGTTTTAGGGAATATGCATTTGGCAGTTGCATTTTTAACACTTTACAATGTAGTTTACAAAAATGCACTTGCCTTTAATACAGCCATGATTTAACATAACTTACCAAATCAACATTGTCAAGTGGTGTGCTCAGGGGTGGGAACTGTCATAAGCCAGGCAAGGAACATTGAAATGTGGGATTTGTATGCAGTGCTGGAGAGTAAACTTAGCTTATGTGTATTTAAAGGAAAGTGGTAGGCAGGGATGGTTCTTTATTTTGGGGTTGTGCACTCTTATTTACAGGGATACCAGTAAAATAAAAGTATTCTCTGGGGACACAGTGTGGGCACTAATTTCGGGGTGAAGAAGACAGTGTTTTTGCACTATTATCTGGGGATAGCATTATCTTCTGGAAGTATGGTTTAAGAGACAAATATGACTAAAAGTAGAGCACTACATAGGCCATTCTTCTTTGAAGCTGGACGATTATGTGAAAGAGGTAAAAAAGAGTTAGGTGAGACAATTTTGCAGTTACATTGTGTGGCCATTGGTTTCTGTGGGTGGACAGGGCTTTATCCACATGCAGCATCAAAGTTAATGTGGCCTTATTGTAAGGGCTCATTCACACGACCATATCCGTTTTTGCGGACCAGCGTATCATTCCCTATACTAAAAATGCCTATTCTTATCTGCAAAAACAGACACGAATAGGATGTGTTATATGTTTTTTTGAAGGGCCGTGGACTGGAAGTGTGGATGCGGACAGCACACGGTGTGCTGTCAGCATCTTTTGCGGCCTCATTAAAATAAATTTGTCCGCATCTGATTCTGTCCGCAAATTGCAGAACGCATGTGGACAGAAAAGTATGGTAGACAGAAAAAGTGAATGGGCTCTAACTCTATCCCACTCAGAGAGACCTGCAGGTGGCACAGGTAGCACCTCTGAGGTTACTAAAATATGCCATGGTTGAGGCAAATGGCAGTAAAACTCTGCAAAAACACTCTGCACGTGCACTCCAGGCACTGACCGTGATATATATTGGTCATATAGTCCACAATAAAGATTACCTGTCAAAAGTGACAGCGCACATGCTTAGTGAAGTATATTCAGGGGGACACAGTAAGTGGCACTATTACATTAAGGTGGCATAGTGTATTATTTCTGATTATCAAGGACAGGAGAATGCCAGTACCTAGGGGGTGCTGGCCATAGACCCTACAGGGAAATTTCCCGGTGGGCAGATGTCCACAGGGCCGCTTGAGCTCTCCTCAAGGTTACAGGCTGGATAAATAAAGATCTGATGCTCTAAGCATTAATAATTAATGCAAACAGCATTAGGTACTTACTGTATGCATCTGGCCCTCCTGAACTCAAATGTATCATGGTCAACAGGATGGTGATACAGTTGGAATTTAAGTAGCACCCACCTTCTAGGAGTGAAGTTCCACTACTGGATTGTGTATTATTATTTTCAGGGGCACACTGTGGTGAAATTATATTCAGGGGACACATTATGTTTCAAAATTATATTCATGGGGCGTGTTTGGAACAATTATATTCAGGTGAAACAGTATGTTTTGCAATTACAGTAAACAGCATACTGTGTGGTACTACAAGGAGATTGTGTGACTATAGAGGGTGGTGTTGTGCTGCAATTAGCCAAAGACATATGGGCAGCAAACCCTGCCGAGATGAGTAGTGGCCCAGGAAAAGTTGTCCTGGTTGTCTGCACATGCACTGTACATGTCTCTCCCTCTTCTACCCATGTAGGATTTTAAGTAATGTATTACTCTTGAGAACTTTGGTAAAGAGTCATTCTCTCCTCTTTTTATGATTGAAAGAGCCCATCGGGTCCCAGGAGGAAAACCAATTCCAGGGAGACAACCTCGGTCAATCCTTGCTAAGCTACTGACTACAGGGGACAGAGATGTCCTCCTGAGAAGGGCGAGGGAATCCTCACCGGTTCTGTATAACGGGATTAGACTGGCCTTTTTTCCTGATTTTTCGAAAGAAATACAAGAAAAGAGACGCACATTTATGACTGTTAAAAAGAAGCTAAGAGAAAGGGATATTAAATATTCTCTTATATTCCCGGCCAAATTGCGGATTGTTTTTGAAGATAAAATCTTTTTTTTTGATACCTCAGAAGAAGCCGCGGATTGGCTAGAGCGAAACAATCGATGACTCAATTGGGTTACGATCGGGCGGGAATAATTAGTATTATAAGGGGCTTATACCCTTAAAAAAAAAAAAAAAAAAAAAAAAAGAAATATAGTTTTCTTTGCTTCCTAATCGCGGTGTGGGGGTGGCTGAGTGGGGGGAGGGTCGAGGGTTGGTCATAGGAAAGAAATCTACTACAATATGTGGTGGATTGCATGTGGAAGGGGGGTGAGGGGTAGGAGGGGGGTGAGGGGAGGGGGGGGTGAGGGGAGGGGGGGGTGGGGTTGGGCTGTGGTGCGTCAAGGTAGGTGTAGTTTCCCTTGTTTTAGTTTTCTTTGTCTTGATCTTCCTCTTTCTCCGGTTTTTCCATCTGACCACTGGTAATGACGCTGACTAGAATTCTTGCTTGGAATATACGTGGTCTGGGAGATAGAGGTAAGAGACAAGCGATTTTTGATTTAACTCAGGCCCACCTACCAGCAATAATTTGCTTGTTAGAGACCCATCTTACCGAGGAGAATACTAGAGTGCTCGACAGGGGATGGGCTGCGCACACGTTTCATTCCACCCTCTCCAATTATTCGAGAGGTGTCACGGTGTTGATACACAGACTTATTGATTTCGTTTGTGAGGCATCCTCTGTTGACCAACAGGGGAGATTTATTTTCCTATATTGTAGGATAGGGGGGAAGATATGTATCTTGGCCTTTGTCTATATCCCACCGCCGTTTTCTCTCTCGGTTCTTAACTCTCTTCTACTATTCATGGATAAATGGCCAGAATGTCCAACATTGATTATGGGTGACTTTAACTGTGTCATCGATCCTCTTTGTGACAGGGTTTCTACGAGAGCTAGGAGTGATAGTCCGCTCCGGGGGTCCCCCCTGGCACGGTTCTGCATGGAGATTGGATTTGAGGATGCTTGGGAACACCTGAGACAGGGGAAAAGGGCTTTTTCATGCTCTAGCAAAGCAGGTAAATCATTGTCCAGAATAGATCTTGTATTGATTAACAGTAAATATGTGAAACTTATAAAGCGAATGAAATATGAAACAAGGTCAATATCAGATCACTCTCCGATACTAATTGAACTATGTCTATCTCAGGAAAGATATATACCAAAATCTCCCTTTAGATTAAATCCCTATTGGTTATCAGTTATAAAGACGCATGAAGCAATTCGAAATGACATAGGCCGATTCTGGGATATTAATTATGGTTCAACAAAAATTCAAGTAGTATGGGACACCTATAAGGCGTATATGAGGGGATTGATGGTTAGTAATATCACGTACCTTAGAAAGGAATATGGAAAAAAACAGAAAAATCTAGTGTTGGCGACAGAATCCTTCCAGATGCACAAGACGGAGAAGAATAGGGAAAATATGCAAAGAGCCACACAAATATATGCTAAGTTTTTATTGGATAAGGCCCAACAGAACCTTTTTTTTAAGGGGCAAAAATACTTTACAGAGTCAGGGCGACCTGGTAAACTCCTCGCTAGAGTAATCTCCAATCAACAACCTAAAAAACATATAGATAAGGTCCGATTGAGTGATGGTAGGATAGTCACCTCACAGGGCCTGGTGGAGAAGGCTTTTCTTGATTACTTTGTTGATTTGTATAAAGCTGACTCCAACATTACAGATGATAAGATAGATCTTTATTTAGATAGGATCAAGTTTCCAACTATTACTGAGATGCAAAAGAAAGCACTAGAAATGGAGGTCTCAATTCAGGAACTTGAGGGAGCTATTAAATTATGTTCAACTAACTCCACCCCTGGCTCAGACGGGCTTCCATATGAATTCTATAGTAAATATGAGGACTGTATTCTTCCCAGACTATTGGAGGTCTTTGCTGAATCAACAGAGGAGGGGATGCTTCCAGACTCAATGATGGAGGCCATAATAATATTAATTCCAAAAAAAGGCAAGGACCCTTTAGATTTAGAATCCTATAGACCAATTTCACTGCTTAATGCAGATGTAAAGCTTCTTGCGAGGGTCCTGGCCACAAGGCTCTCCAGGGTCATTTCCTCCATTGTGCATCCTGATCAGAGTGGCTTTATACAAAACAAGGGTACACACCATAATCTACACCGACTCTTCTCTAATATCCAGGCCCCGGGGGGGACTGCCCGCTCCATCCTGTCATTGGATGCTTCTAAGGCCTTTGACAGGGTGGAGTGGCGCTTCCTCTGGAAGGTTCTTGCTAAGATGGGCTTTGGGGAAAAATTTATACGTACTCTTAGGCTGTTGTATAGATCCCCAAGGGCAAAACTGAGTCTCAATGGAATTCTGAGTAGTAGTATTGATCTAAACAGAGGCACCCGACAGGGTTGCCCATTATCTCCCCTGTTATTCGATATTTATATCGAGCCCCTTGCGTTGGCCATTAGGCAGGATGACCAGATTAAAGGATTTGGTACCCTAGGAACACAGGACCGCATTTCACTATATGCAGATGATATCCTGTTTTTTATAGATCATACGGAAATCATTCTTCCTAGGATTATTCAAATGGTTAACGCATTTGGTGAGGTATCTGGTCTCCGAATAAACTGGGCAAAAACTAGTCTGCTCCCAATAGATCCCCTGCCACAAAAGGAGGTTCCTGCTACACAGTTGGATATTGTTGATACTATTCAATACTTGGGTTTGACTATATCGCCTCGGGTTGAAAATTTTGTACAACTCAATCTGATCCCCATAATGGTAAAGATCAGAGCTAAAATAGGAATCTGGCTGAAACTTCCCCTATCCAGAGCTGATCGAGTTTCACTAGTTAAAATGGTGATATTACCACAATTTCTTTACGTGCTCAGGAATACACCTATTTGGATACAAGACAAACATTTTAAACTCATGGAAAGAATAATTAATGATTTAATATGGGGAAGAAAGCGAGTGCGAATTAAGCTGGAATACTTGTATAAATCAGTGGAGTGGGGGGGTTTAAATCTCCCCTACTTTAAAGGGTATTTTATTGCAGCCCAGCTATTGAGGTGCTATGAATCAGAGGACAGTGCACTGCTGGGGAAGCTGGTAACTAGCCATGCTCATAACAATATTTTTACCTTGTTGGAATCCGGGCTTTTGAAGAGCTATGAGCAAGGCTATAAAGAGACTATAAATCTACTTCTGAAAGTGTGGGGTATAACTAGGACATGGTTGAAGGTTAGGGGTTCACTCACATTTACGCCTCTTTGGCATAATTTCTATTTACAAAGGTTAGATGATATTGCAGCTGACACTTTTTGGCAGAAGAATAAAATATTATATATTTCACAGGTAGTTAAAGATAGAGAAATTAAATCCTTTAGAGAAATGACACATAATAATAAGAAATCTCTCATGGTTTAGGTATTTTCAATTGCGATCTGTACTATCCAGTTTGGACGATAAACGTCTGCTGGAAATAGATAATTTATCTTTTTTGAATGATTGGGTAGGGGGTACACCTTCTAGAATAAAGATTTCCAATATATATAAGTTATTAATTAAGGCACGGTTTAGCGATACACAATCACCAGGACAAAAAGCATGGGAAGCGGACTGCCCGCACTTGCGAGTAGAAGGGTGGGAGAATATTTTTGGGAATCTGACTTCAGTATCCCAGAACTTTAACCATGTCCTAATACAATTTTACATTTCCCATAGACTATACATTACTCCCCTATGGATGAATAAATGCGGGTTGAGAGCCACATCCAACTGCCCCAAATGTGATATTGTAGGAGCAGACTTCCTCCACATGGTTTGGACTTGTCCAGAACTTGTAAAATACTGGAATAGTATTAATAATTGTATTATCCATAAACTAAAAATTCGAATTCCTTTTGAACCTCATGTATTCGTGCTTAATGACTTTTCCAAATTAAAAAATCACAAGTATCAAAAGATCTTTCTGAGCAGAATATTGATGTTGGCTAGAGTTCTGATTAGTCGGACCTGGTTTGCCCGATCCACTCCAGACATAAATATATGGATAAATTTAACTGATAAGGTAAAAAATTACGAGAAAATCATATATAAACGGAGGGAAGTTGAGGACCAGTGGAATAGGATATGGGGTGGCTGGAAGATTGACTAACTGAGGTCATGTTGGTTTGTTTATGGGGGTCCTACCTTGACGCACCACAGACTAGGGGGGAGGGAGGGGAGGGTTTTTTCTAAATGCAACTAAAAGATGAACTGACTATATTTATATTTATCTACATTTGGTTGGGTCATTAATAATTGAGGGGTTGTAAAAAAATTTTGCTGTTAATGTTTTGTAATTTTCCCAATAAACTTAAAAAAAAAAAAAAAAAAAAAAAAAAAGTAATGTATTAGTGTAATGATGTATGCATTTGTATGTAAACATATTCATCATGCGGTAAACCATAGTGCGGGTTTCCGAGATTTGTATACTGATTACCTATACTCTTGATAGTGTACAAAGTTGTAGAGCAGCACAAACTGACCTTATCGACCAAACCCAGAATGCACCAGCCGCGATAAGACCACACGTCGTATTTTGCTTTTGTACACACTCAAGGCTTCTCATAAAAGACATGCTGCTGCTGCTTTTTTCTACTGTTTAGTGGACTGCTGTGGATCTGTGGTCTTATCGCGGCTGGTGCATTCCGTTTGGTCGTGGGTTTGGTCGATGAGGTCCGTTTGTGCTGCTCTACAACTTTATTTGTAGACTACTTGGATCCTAGGAGCAGGCACTGGGGAAACAGTAAATATACCTGATGGATGTATTCCCTGGACCGGGTAAGACTAATGAGATTGCCATTATGAGTGTGTGCTTATATACTGAAGAGGACATTCACAGGTTGATTAATGAGGATGTCAGCGATGTTACATTCAATTTCTATTGACCTGTTGAAAAGAAAGTTCCCAGGGGACTGAGATCCCACCTCCACCCAAACCTCTTCCCCAATAATGCAAGAAGTTTGAATCAGTAAATAACAAATATTCTTTCGAACTGATGTTACTTAACATTGAATACTTGCGTGAAGAGGTTGACATCATTAAGAAAACCCTTTCAACATTGGATATGCAGATTCAGGGGTTGTTGGCTGCAGATGATTTTGCTGCCGACAAAGAGAAAAAAAAACATCATGTGCAACAACATAAAACGGAGGTTGAAAAAACTAAACGGGATAAGTGGCACCGTGACTTGGAGGACTACCAGTCGGGACGGGTATGTAATTGTCAACAGTCACTTAATAGGCCTCCAAGAAGAAGGGGAAAGGGGAAGAGATCAGATCAGGGTCACTTTGGATTCACAACCTGTGACTCGGAGTCGACAGATGAATCTGTTAAATCTGCTTTTTTAGGAAAGATCAAAGCACGCAATGGAAGGAAATCCCGACGTGGCGGCAGGAAACATCACAGGGCCCAGAAAAGACCTGCCTCCACCTACATAACCGAATTACAACCAGGAAGCATGAGAGAGATTGACGAGATCAACATACAAGAAGTAAATCAACTGGTGGTAAATATATCATCTATTGAACTGAGTGCTGACCAGATCAATGTTTTGAGACATGGACTGTCTTTTTGTCCTACGGCCGATACTGACTGGTTTGAGATCGAACATGATCTACATAGTTTCTTTAGACGACTCAGACGAAAAGCTTTTATTAGGGTGCACCTAATAAAAATGTGGTTGAATTACCTTTAGCAAAATATGAGCTGAGCAATAAGAGTCACTTTGTACCTCCACAGAATAATCATATTATGGGCTCCGACGTGGCACCAACTTATGCCAATATATTTATGGCTGAGGTGGAGGACAGACTTGTATATTCATCTCCTTTTATGGAGTGGGTCCTGTGCTGGTGGCGCTACATCGATGACATTTTTATGATTTGGAGTGGTTCAAATGACTCTTTAAATTATTTCCACCAACACTTTAATAGTGGTGTACCCGGTCTTCAATTTACTGTGACCTCTTCTTGTGAAGAGTTACAGTTCCTTGACGTCAGGGTATATACAGAGGGGCGCAAGTTGAAAACAGATCTATACCAGAAGCCCACCAACGGAAACAACCTATTGAGGCATGACAGTAGTCACCCACGACGTATGATTGATTCCTTGCCTTGGAGTCAGATGCTACGTGTTAGGCAAATGGTATCAAAAAATGATGTATTCGTCAATCGGATTGATGAAATGTGCAATAATTTTTCTAACAGGAGGTTTCCCTGTAGATTGTTGCAGAATACTAGGACGAAGATCTCCTTGGTTGACCACATTCCAAAAAAGAGGGATACAGAACATATTCTGTTTGTATCCATTTATGGCGGTCATAGTGCTGATATAGCACAAGTTTGAGAAAAGAATGGCACATTCTACACAGAGGCCTAACCACGGTACGTGAATTTGGCAGTCTGCCATTGGTGGCATACAAGCGGGGTACTAACTTACATGATAAATTAAAACAGACATAGGAGATAGGGGCAGAGGTGGCCAGAGCTACTTGAAACCCAGAAAGACAGGGCATTTCCCATGTCTGGGTTGTTGTAACTGTGGGAGCATGTTTAAAGGCAACACTTTTATTCACCCATACAGTGGCAAAAAATACAATATCTCGGAATTTTATACATGCCGGTCTAAATTTGTCATCTATATCAGAGGTGGCCAACCTTACAGACACAAAGAGCCAAAAAATAAATAAACTTTTTTTTTTTGAGTACCAGGAGCCACAAGCTATACATTTACACACGAGTCACCGTAGTTTTCGCCCTACAAGATGCACCTAGTTTTTAACAAAGAAAAATAAGAGAAAAAACATATTTTTCATCTGATCTGAGGTCTGATAAAAATATTTTTTTCTTAGCAGTGAAAAAAAAGAAAAAATATATTTTTCATCAGACCTCAGAGCAGACTCCTAAATCAGATCCCCAATCCCCAATCCTCATCTGACCTAAAATAAGTTCCCCAAACCTCATTAGACCTACCAATCAGACCCCCAAAATAAGACCCCCAATGCTCGGATCAGACAACACAAATCGGACTCCCAATGTCAGATATCCCCCCCCCCCCTATTCTCAGATCTCCTCTCTTCTCAGATCTGACGCCCCATGCTCAGATCTCCCTCCCATGCTCAGATCAAATCCCATTGCTCAGATCGGAACCCCCATGCTCAGATCAGACCCCATTGCCCAGATAAGTACCCCCCCCCATGCTCAGATCAGAACCTCCCATGCTTAAATCAGACCCCCAAGCTCAGTTCTATAATAAAAAAAAAATCTTTTCCCTCTACTGACCAGGCACTGTGCTCCTTCTCAGGCACCTGCTACTCTGCAGGTCTGACATGCTCTCCACTGTGACGAGATGAGCACAACGTCAGGTCATATTCCGTGTCGCCACGTACTACATTCTCACACTGTGTGCATCAAGATGTAGTGAAGAGTGAGCTGGAACTGCAAAGTAGCAACGGTGCCTGATCAGGAAAAGAGATCTGACGTTGCTGACATGTGCAGTACACCTAGTTGGATACCGATATGGAGCGCTAATACACGCGGGACGGCCAGACGCTATTTATTATACATAAGGTACACATTTTGTAATAATGAGTCACAGACAGTCTGATTATATCTTGGGCTGCTTTTAATTACGCACATGTGTTGAGTAGGTTGGAGCTCGTAGGAGATTGGCTATTTATGAATATTTAAAGAGGACCTTTCACCAGAATAAAACTTCTAAACTAACTATACAGGCATATAGAGCAGCGCCCAGGGACCCCCCTGCACTTACTGTTATACCTGGGCGCCGCTCCGTTCTCCCGTTATTGCCTCAGGTATCTTCATAGTTAGGCTCCACCCAGGGGAACCTGCCGGCGCCTCCTCCTCCCATGCTGCAGCGCTGGCCAATCACAGCGCTCAGCTCATAGCCAGAGGCTTTTTTCTCTCTCAGGCTATGAGCTGAGCACTGCGATTGGCCAGCACTGCAGCATGGGAGAAGGAGGCGCCGGCAGGTTCCCCTGGGTGGAGCCTAACTATGAAGATGCCGGAGGCAATAACGGGAGAACGGAGCGGCGCCCAGGTATAACAGTAAGTGCAGGGGGGTGCCTGGGCGCCATGTAGAGTTAGTTTAGAAGTTTTATTCTGGTGAAAGGTCCTCTTTAAGGTTGCTATTTCTATTGTATACATGCTTGATAAAGGCTACTGCGTAGCCGAAACGTGGTATTTTGCTTTTGTACGTACTCAAGGCATCTAATAAAAGACACACTGGACACGCTGCTTTTTTTTTCTACTATACTCTTGATAGGTCATCAGTAACTGATCGGTGGAAGTACAACACCCAGGACCCCTGCTGATCAGCAACCTTATCTAAACTTACCATGCACAGCACTGAACATTGTGCTTGGTATTCACTTCAATGGGGCTGAGCTGCACCTAGGCCATGTGACCGATGAATTTGACATCATATGGCCTAGGAAAAGCTGAGAGAAGGCAGCTTAATAAGTTTGAAACATTTCTACAGTGCCCTATACACTTGCACTCCTGATAATATAGACAGTGTGAATCAGGGAAATTTTATAATTCTGCAGTCTGGGATCTACAAGGTTTTTTAACTGATCTGATCATTGGGGGTCCAACAACCGGGACTCCCGCCAATCAACTGTTTGAGAGAGCACCGGCAGTCACAGTAGTCTTGCAGCCTTCTCTTCGCTCACCAAGCATGGCACCATACTTTGTACAGAAGCTGTGCTGTGAGCACCAGTGCCTTCTCAAACAGCTGTTCGGCGGAGGTCTCGAGTGTCAGACTCCCACCGATCAGATTCTGATGACCTATCCATTAAGAAAGCCTTTGGAAACCCCTTTAATCACATACAGATGATTTAAGAGATCACCGTAAAAAGTTTTAAAATTGCTTCTTTATTTAGGGAAATCTATGGTGCCATGGATTGTGGAGACATACTGGTCAGTCGATGCTCTCATCTGCCCACCTGGCTTTCTTTATGAAGATTGCGCAGGTCCAGGGCTAATACCACCAAACACCTGTGCTTCTTTCCCGTGGATGGAACACTACTCAGACAACACAGAATGAGGGTACAATGCTCTGGGAACACTTTATTGGATAACCAAGAGTCAGCAGCATATAATACAGACCTAGCAAGAACACTGGATCGCACAGGTGACAGGGATTCACCCTTTCACTGACTCGCCAGGGATTAAAACTCCATGACTTCGGGGGGAACACAGGGTCAACTACCCTAGCCAGTAGCACCCCGGTTTGGGCGGGCACCCACTGAGATGAGGTAGCGGCAAGCTTAGCGAGCCAGCCGTGCACAGCAAAGCATGTGGACAGGTGACTCGATGGTCCAAACCTGCACTCTCCAATTGAACCGTAGTCCCTAGGCTGAAGTCCTGTAGAATAGCAGCCAATGATAGGGGCAGTGGCCCTTTTATATCCCTCAGCCACCAGTTCAATGCATTGGCCCCTATAGGATTGGTGGGAGATAATGGTGGCTGTTCCATCATTGGTTGTCAGTTCAATTCAACTGCATAATGTTATTCTGATGACACAGCTTTTCCACTTCAGCCAGACAGGCTGAACAGCTCCTAATACATAGCAGGGGGGGCTAGGGGGGGCTAATGCAATTCACAGGTGATGTAAATAGCAAGTCTTTTTCCATACATCTGCTGGCTTGTTATTAAGACCAAAAGGCACCGCATAGTTAATTAAAGTGGCTGTGGAAGGCTACAGGAAAGACACACTAAACAATAGCTCATGTCCCTGGCTGTCTTCCCAAAATGATTAACAATATAACCTTACCCCAATTCAGAACATCCCCCCCCCCCCCCACAAGTGGCCGGGTGTTATCAGTGCGGATGGTGTTGACACATAGATTATCTGCTTATTACTTTTACACCACAGTTGATAAAAGGCCATCCCAAATGGAGCACACAGCAGTTGGAATGGTGCAGGGGAATCTATGAGTCCCACCACACAAAAAACAAAAGTTTTAGATTTTAGAAAAACAGACTTTTCAAAAATGAAATTAGTCATAAATGAGTCCTTATCAGACTGGAACGGATTACATGGAGTCCAGGAGAAATGGGACTACTTAAAAGGTGCATTATTGAAGGCAACAGAAAATTGCATTAGACTTGTCAGTAAAAGCAAAAAAAGGAAGAGACCACTGTGGTACTCAGCAGAAGTGGCCCAAATCATTAAAAATAAAAAGCTAGCGTTTTGTAATTATAAAAAAAAAACAGAGCAATGAAGATAAGGAAATCTACAAGATTAGGCAGAAAGAGGCCAAGCAAGTTATAAGAACTTCTAAAGCTCAGGCAGAAGAAAAACTAGCTCAGTCTATGAAAAAAGGGGATAAGACATTCTTCAGATATATAAATGAAAAAAGGAAATTAAAACAAGGAATAACTAAATTAAAAATAAAGGACGGAAGGTATGTAGAAGAGAATAAAGGGCTAGGCGACTGCCTTAATGAATACTTCTGTTCAGTTTTTACAAAAGAAAAAGAAGGAGAAGGACCTCCACTAGAAAGGATGACTATTAAATCGTTTGATGCATGTGTCTTTACAGAGGAAGATGTTCTAAGTTTGCTGTCTAAAGTGAAGACAAATAAGTCACAGGGGCCTGATGAGATACACCCAAAATTATTAAAAGAGCTTAGTGGTGAGCTGGCAAAACCGTTAACAGATTTATTTAACCAATCATTAGTAACAGGAGTCGTCCCGGAAGATTGGAAATTGGCAAATGTCGTGCCCATTCACAAGAAAGGTAGTAAGGAGGAATCGAGCAACTATAGACCAGTGAGTCTGACATCAATAGTAGGCAAATTAATGGAAACCCTATTAAAGGATAGGATTGTGGAACATCTAAAATCCCATGGATTGCAAGATGAAAAACAGCATGGGTTTACTTCAGGGAGATCATGTCAAACAAATCTTATAGATTTTTTTGACTGGGTGACTAAAATAATAGACGATGGAGGTGCAGTAGACATCGCATATCTAGATTTTAGTAAGGCTTTTGACACTGTCCCACATAGAAGACTTATCAATAAACTGCAGTCATTGAGCATGGACTCCCGTATTGTTGAGTGGATTAGGCAGTGGCTGAGTGACAGACAACAGAGGGTTGTAGTCAATGGAGAACATTCAAAACAAGGTCATGTTACCAGTGGGATTCCACAGGGATCTGTACTGGGACCAATTTTGTTTAATATCTTCATAAGTGATATTGCAAAAGGCCTCGATGGTAAGGTTTGTCTTTTTGCTGATGACACAAAGATATGTAACAGGGTTGATGTTCCTGGAGGGAAACGCCAAATGGAAAAGGATTTAGGAAAACTAGAAGAATGGTCAGAACTCTGGCAACTGAAATTTAATGTGGATAAGTGCAAGATAATGCACCTGGGGCGTAAAAACCCAAGGGCAGAATATAGAATATTTGACACAGTCCTGACCTCAGTATCTGAGGAAAGGGATTTAGGAGTAATTATTTCAGAAGACTTAAAGGTGGGAAGACAATGTAATAAAGCAGCACGAAATGCCAGCAGAATGCTTGGATGTATAGGGAAAGGTATAAGCAGTAGAAAGAGTGAAGTGCTTATGCCGCTGTACAGATCACTGGTGAGACCTCACTTGGAGTATTGTGCGCAGTACTGGAGGCCATATCTCCAGAAGGATATAGATACTCTAGAGAGAGTTCGGAGAAGAGCTACTAAACTGGTCCATGGATTGCAGGATAAAACTTACCAGGAAAGGTTAAAAGACCTTAATATGTATAGCTTGGAAGAAAGAAGAGACTGAGGGGATATGATAGAAACTTTTAAATACATAAAGGGAATCAACTCGGTAAAGGAGGAGAGCATATTTAAAAGAAGAAAAACTACCACAAGAGGACACAGTTTTAAATTAGAGGGGCAAAGGTTTAAAAGTAATATAAGGAAGTATTACTTTACTGAGAGAGTAGTGGATGCATGGAATAGCCTTCCTGCAGAAGTGGTAGCGGCAAATACAGTGAAGGAGTTTAAGCATGCATGGGATAGGCATAAGGCTATCCTTCATATAAGATAGGGCCAGGGACTATTCATAGGATTCAGATATATTGAGCAGACTAAATGGGCCAAATGGTTCTTATCTGCCGACACATTCTATGTTTCTATGAATCAAGCTGTGTATTGTGTTGGTAGCCGATCATAAAATGGATTTACCTAACATACCTACTCTCCTGGTCTCTTAGACAGGGGCGTAGCGTGAGGGGGGCCAGGGGGAATGTTGCCCCGGGCGCCACACTGCAGGTGGCGCTGTCCGCTGCAACAACAAAATCTTAAATCGCTGACACTGTGTTTATTTTTTTTTCACGCAGGGCCGCAGAGCAGAGTGAGGAGGCGGGGCACGCACGGCAGTGCAGTACGATCAGTGGGGATCCGCTCTGGTAGGCAGTGGTAGCGAGGCAACACAGACCGGTCTTGATGTAAAACCTGATGCTTTGTTTATTCACACGGTGCATACAAGGGAAAGGCGGTGCAGTTCATAGGGAGGGTGGTCACACACAACAGCAAAATAATAGTTTAAACACAGCAAGTCCTTGCTGCAGGCTACTTGAGGCCTGTTTCCATCACATAAAGCAAAGTCTATTTAAAGCCAGGAGTAATGTCACCTTTTTCTCCTTGGTGAAGTAAGTCCCTGGGTCCGGCTTCTAGCCATGGAACACGGATCCCTCCTGGCTTCAGCTGCGGGTTCCTGCACACTCTTTTACAGGCCTCAGCAAAAAGCCCAGCTCACCTCCACTTCTCACTCTCACTCTCACAGCCAGAGAACACAGAAACTCCACATTGCAAACCACACCTTTGTTGGTGGTCTGGTTTTAACCCTTCCCTGCAAAACCTGGCCTGGACCGTGGGGAGACAGGCACCCACCCGTAGATCTGCCTGCTCCCAGTAAGAGCCGACCCGGATACGCTGTGTTAACAGCATAACAGCTGCAAAATGCACTTTTCCGGCTCTTACTTCACCGGGGCCAGGACCCCCGGGGGCACGTGCTACTCAAAAGAGGGGGGAGGAGGGGGGGGGTTTCTGGAGAGGGGAGAGAGAGGGGGAATTTTTTTTTTCCTCTTCCTCCTCTGCTAGATGATTAGGTTTGTCTCGATAAATGTGAGAGGTTTGCAGGAAAGGATAAAGAGATATGCTGTCTTTGAGTAGATAAGGAGGTTCTTGCCAGCCATCGTCTGCCTCCAAGAGACACACTTAGTTAAAGACTCCCTTCTGTGGATGGAGAAAGGATGGATAGTGGAGGGATACCATTTGGTATATACTACTTACTCTAGAGGGGTTTCAATTTTGGCACACAAAAAGATTAAATTTGAGTGTGTTACATGTGAGGCGGATGACTGTGGCAGGTACCTCTTTTTACATTGTAATGTAGAAGGGGTCAACATGGTTATCGCGAATATATATATATTCCTCCACCATATAAGTCAGATGTGTTGTACGAGTTGCATACAGCTACAACATGGTTAGCACTCCTTTTTTCTGAGATTTCTGAGTTTGGATATCTAATCTAAGCAAACACCTTCAATTGCTTTTCAATGGCTTTTGTCTCAAGATAATGAAATGAGTTAAGAAATTTGAGTTAACAGAGGGAGTGCTAACCATGCTACATCTGTAGATTTATGCTGAACAGGAGACTATAATGCCGTAATGGATCCACTCAGAGACAGAATGTCTAGCGGAGGGGGAAGAATACAAAATGTAGATTTGGCTAAAATGGCCTTGGAGTTTAACTGGATTGACGTCTGGCGTTACCTAAACCCAGAAGAAACAATGTATTCTTGTTACTCTAAAACACACCAAACGCCGTCAAGAATAGATATGGTTTTGGGAAACAAAAACTTAATCACCCAAAGTAGGATCAAGATAAAGTATTTGCCTATGGCTTTATCCGATCACAGCGCCATTGCAATGGATCTAGACTTGAACAGGAAGCAAAAAATTGCCTTTGTTCAAGTTTAACCCACATTGGTTATTGCTTATCCCAGATAAAGAGAGTATAGTGCTGGAGTAAAAAAAAAAATTGGGGAAAATAATGGTTCTGTCAATAGATTTATAGTGTGGGATACCGCTAAAGCATATTTAAGAGGATGTCTGTTTAAAAAGGTGAACTACTGTAAAAAAATTACTAAAGAAAAAGGGAAATTACTGGAAAAGAAGCAAGATCAATATGTATAATGAATCCGACTGGAAATAATAAGACGAAATGGGAGGAGGAACATGAAAAAGTTAAAAATACATTATATGACTAAAACAAGGAAGGAATTATTTTTCCAAGGGTTCCAGCTTGCCTCAGAGGGAAAAAAGGTGGGAAAAATTCTAGCAGGTATAGTGAAAAATCGGAGAGGGAAATCATGGATAGGGGCAATCAGGGATAATAGAGGCGAAATAATTAGTTCACCTGAAGGAATCAAAAAAGGTTTTTGTGGACTATTTCGAGGAACTCTATAAGTCCAGGGTACAATATACAAAAAAGACCTTGATCATTATTTAGACCAGATTGCGATTTCTGAGATATCTAAAGCACAAAAGGAATACCTGGATAAAGAAATATCTAGCTTAGAAATAGAAGAGGTTTTGGGTCAGGTGAAACCAGTAAAATCACCCAGGAGTGACGGACTCCCCTTTGAAGAGCTTTTTGCAGGTGTTAATACCAGAACTAAGAGCCACACTGTGTGAGGCCCAAAAAATAGGTGATTTACCAGAGTCAATGAAAGAAGCAATTATTACCTTGATTCCAAAAAAGGGTAAAGAACAACTAGATCCCGGCTCATATAGACCAATATCCCTGTTGAATACGGATGTCAAGATTCTGGCAAAGGTTTTGGCAGGTAGGCTTTCTATGTTGATTAAAGGTATAATTCAAGAAGATCAGACAGGTTTTATACCCGGAAGAACAATATATTCAAATATCAGAAGTCTGTACCTTAATATTGAAGCTAATAAAACAGAAGCTGGCGAAAAAGCTATACTCTCATTGGATGTGCAAAAGGCATTTGATTGTATCGAGTGGGGGTATTTATGGGCAGTCCTAAAAAGGGTCGGTATAGGGGAGGGATTTATAAGATGGATCCGACTCATATATTTCAATCCAAGGTCCCGGGTGATGGTGGATGGGAGCTTGTCCCTGCCTTTTGCCCTTCACAGGGGCACTAGGCAGGGATGCCCTCTCTCCCCATTACTATTTGCTATTGCAATAGAACCTTTGGCATGTATGATAAGAAATAATGGGGAGTGTAATGGCTTTCAATATAGGGAGGGAAATGAGAAACTAATAATGTATGCTGATGATATCCTATTATTTTTGCACAATACCAGGGATGAGTTTAATAGAGTAATAGACTTAATAGATAAGTTTGGTATTTTTTCGGGTTTAAATATAAATTGGGGGAAATCCCATATGATGTTATTAGGGAAGGGGGTATCACAGAACACTTCAAGGGTGCATGTGCTTGAGCGACACAAGAGTTTTAAATATTTAGGTATACAGATCTCCAGAAATATACAAGAAAGTATATATGAAAAGTTAAATGTACTCCCATTAATAATAGAACTTAGAACCAAAATACACATCTGGAAAAAAATACCAATGTCAATTCAGGGTCGGGTGAATTTAATAAAAATGATTTTAAAAAATTCTTCCAAAAATATTATATGTGTTACAAAATGCCCCAATGTGGCTGCCTAAGAAAACTTTTAGGTTGTTAGAAAGTTTAATGGGGGAATTTATTTGGAAAGGTGACACTCCTAGGCTAAGGCGAAAAGTTATTTTAGCTCCCAGTAAGAGAAGGTGGATTAGCAGTGCCCAATTGTTTTTTTTAATTATTTAATAACACAATATAGTCAGATAAAAGGAAGTTTAAAAGGATTAGTGGGGAGGGAGGAATTAATAAAAATGGGTTGGACTGGGGACACAAATCACTTAGAGGTGTTGGAGTCAGGAACACTGGGGAAAAATATTACAAGAAATAGGATAATGAATTTAATGGAATACATATGGGTGCATATTAGATATTAAAGGGTACTTGCAGTATACACCTATTTGGAAGAATATTAATTTAAAGGAAGTATAAATGATTAGGCCTTATATAGACTGGGAAAAAAAAGGGGGTAAAATATCTAGCTCAAATATTTGAGGAAGATAAATTGAAGGACTTAGCCACCTTGGCAATGGAGTTTGGGATCCACCAAAAGGATAGTTATAAATATTTCCAGCTGAAAAATGCCGTCAGGACATCAGTTAATTCAAACAAATATAGAAAAGAACAATCAAATAGAATATATAAATTTACCAACGTAGGGGAAAAAAGAGGAATTACGGCAAAAAGATATAGAATTTTGATGGATGCAAAGAAAGAACGGATTATAATACTAGCCAGAGGAAAGTGGGAAAAAGAGCTTTTATCTTTCACGGAAGAAAAATGGAATGATGCGCTCAGAAATTATATTAAGGTGTCAGAAAGGGCCTCACATAAAATCTCCCAGTTTTTTATCGTCCACAGGCTACATCGCTCTCCTTGGGCGTTGAAGAAAATGGGGGTCAGAGCCTCAGATAAGTGTCTAAAATGTAGGGGTGAGAAGGCGGATCTTATGCACTGTTTTTGGAGATGTCCTAAATTGTTAAGGTATTTGAAAGATATTGTAGAGATTACATCGTTATTCTTGGGTATTCAAGTTTTGGAAGACCCTGTTGTATGTATTTTGGGGGCCATTGCACATCTTAAATTAAAAAGAGAGATACAATCGGTGTTGTGTAAAGTACTATTTCAGGCTAGATTGCTTATACTCCGGAAATAGGTAAATAAAGATCCCCCTACAGTGGGACAGTGGCAGGAAGCAGTGCTGAATTTGATTAAACTGGAACAGGCGTCTGAGACATATAGGGATAGAGACGAAAACAGTGATAAAATATGGAAGAATTGGTTGAACTAGGGCCATGTTTTTTTTTTGTTTTTTTTTCACCCTCTCTCTTCAATTGGGTGGGGCTATTTGGGGTAAAATGTCAGTATATATGGATGATTATTGTAATATGGACCTTTTGGACAGTCCAATATTGTATATGTTTTTGTATAACAGATAAAAAAAGATTTATAAAAAAAATATATATTATAATAATACATTAATAATAAAGAGGGAGCCAATACATTAACAACAAAGAGGGGGCCATTATATTAATTAAAAAAGAGGGGGCCATTAAATTAATAATACAGAGGGCGCTATTATAATATACAGGGGGAATAATATTATGGGGAATGAGGAACTATCTGTCAGGCTCTAGCACAGTATTGGGGGGCAGCAGGATGACAATGTTGAGACACCAGGAAGGAGAGGATGATAGTAAAGTAGGAACCTAAAAGCAAATCTGTGAAACTCTGCAGAGACGAGAAGCGGCTGAAAGAAGGTGTCATGGAGGTCTTATCTCTGAATGAAGACGTTGAGGAAAGTCTACATCACAGAAGACTTCACTGGATGTAACAGGTATGGTGCTGTATTCTACGGTAATAATAATGTCCATCCACATATCTGTTTTACGGTAGGGTTGAGGGAGCAGATTGAGAATATGGCCCACCCTGCTGCATCCTGGCCCCAGACTTCAGGTCACACTGTGCGTGTTTTGAATTCTGGGGCTCACACCCACCTACTACATTATCTGTACTCAGAGAGTTATCACTGTGTTATCTGTGGTGTTACATAGGACTGCTAGTGCAGTCTACTACAGTATCTGTACTCAGAGAGTTATCACTGTGTTATCTGAAGTGTTACATAGGACTGCAGGTGACATCCACTACATTATCTGTACTCAGAGATTTATCACTGTGTTATCTGTGGTGTTACATAGGACTGCAGGTGACATCCACTACATTATCTGTACTCAGAGATTTATCACTGTGTTATCTAAGGTGTTAGATAGGACTGCAGGTGACATCTACTACATTATCTGTACTCAGAAAGTTATCACTGTGTTATCTGAGGTGTTAAATAGGACTGCAGTTGAATCTATTACATTATCTGTACACGGAGAGTTATCACTGTTATCTGTGGTGTTACATAGGACTGCAAGTGATCTAATACATTATCGGTTAAAAGATGTGTGCCCACAGGCTGGGGGGAGGGGGCGCAATTTTTGGCTTGCCCCGGGTGCTGGCAACCCACACTAAGCCACTGCTCTTAGATACTGCAGAAATGAGATATTCAGAAGGACTTCATATGTGGGGACATACAGAGAAACAAGAGGGTGCAGATTAGGTATATCTGTACTTCACAGAAAATTAGACACTTAGGAAAGATTGATCTCTTTACACAACAAGCATATTGTTGGTAAGTTAACATTACATAAATTGCCATACAGGGTAATGGAAATGTAAGAGAAAATGCAATAAAAAATTTAAAAGTATATATCAGAACACCAAACAACAGCAGAATCTCAGGCAAAAAGAATATCAGAATCAAAAACGTAGTTTAAAGGTCTTTCCTACATCTCTACTATAGAGGGAAGTTTGCCATAACACAGCAGTCACTGAGAGGCACATATCATAAAGTATTTGGTTACATACCTTAGTTAAAAAAAAATACACAGGTCCGTCAAGTTTCTCCATTTAATTATATCTGCAATATGATATCGTGTTGCAGTTCTTTAGCATAAACAGCAAAATCAATTCATTTTAAGAGAGGTACAGTAATATTCCTGGAGTAAAACAAGTTGTCATTAAAAAATTATCAGAAAAATATTGTGATTATAAACTTAAAAGCGTTCTGTCACCAGGTTTATGCTGCAGCAGCATAAACTAGAGACAGATACCCTGATCACTGGTACAATGGGGTTGTATTGCTATCCATTCTGTAACCGTGCTCTGCTTTTCTAAATATTCATAAGCTACTGGCTCCCCCACCAGTAATTGTCAGATTTCTCTATATCAACACTATAGGATTAAGGACTCATGCACACGAAGGCGTGCCACCTGTTCTGTGCATTGTGGTCCCCAATGCATGGGCACTGTCTGTGTGGCTGGTGCATACGGATATAGACCTATTCACCATGAATGGGTCCGTGATCCGGCTGCACCGCAAAAAATAGAACAGGTTCTATTTTTTTGAGGTGCTGTTGTGGTGTGGAGACATGGACCGAAATGCCACGGAACCACTCCGTAGTTGTCATGGAAGGTGTACAGAAAACTAGAAGACACAAAATGAAGATCAGACTGACTGGATCCAAAACTAAGGAACCAAAGGGAGAGCCCTGCAACAGATCTGGCTCTCTCCCTAACTGCAACAATCTCAATGGTAGATGATCGCATATCCTTGTTCCTCGACTGTATAACACCTGAACACCCTATAATAGTGAGGGGACACGACCACCGGCTCCCTACACTTGATACGGAGGGAGTCAGGGTCACCTGAGATCCAGCAAACAGGAAAACACAAATGAATGAACAAAACTTATCTGTAGAAGACTCAGTAGTAGCATCTAGCATGCACACACTCCAGGAAGTTGTATAAACCGCAAAGTGATGCAGTATGGGAAGGGATTTAAAGGGATGCAATCAGTGCAACTACATAACAGCTGAGAGAGGCTAACGAGATGAGAAAACGAAAGCAAAACAAAAGGAACCTCAAGGAGGAGGTTTTGAAGAACGTCTGTCAGAGCTTCTCAGATGTCTGGCGGTGACAGTAGTGCTTCCATGGCCTTCCACTTTGTGCCTCCACATGGTATCAACTGGATTGTGGACCCATTCAAATGAATAGGTCCACATTAGGGTTGAGCGAACCCGAACTGTAAAGTTCGGGTTCGTACCGAACTTTAGGATTTTTGGACACCAGACCCGAACCCGAACATTTCCGTAAAAGTTCAGGTTCGGTGTTCAGTGCTGTCTTGGAGCTTTTTGAAAGGCTGCACAGCAGCCAATCAACAAGCGTCATACTACTTGCCCCAAGAGGCCATCACATGCCTACTAATGGCATGGCTGTGATTGGCCAGAGCAGCATGTGACCCAAGCTCTATATAAGATTGAGTCACATAGCACTGCACGTCACTCTGCTGTTACAGGTGTAGGGAGAGGATGCTGCTGGACTTGTGATTTCAGGGAAAGAATAGGAGAGAATCTAACAGTGATCTATAGACAAATAGATGTGTGGGTGCAGGGCACACTCGTTTTAACCTGCCCTGAGCTCATTGACAAAAAAAACTAACTTTAATAATTCTGTTAGTTAGGTGGGCGGCGGCAGCGGCGGCCATTTTATGCAAGCTTAATGCACCAGCACTGCACCTGAGCTTTTGGGACATTGCAAATTATTATTTTTTTGGCAAACTACAACATCTGGATTAGTCAGTGTGCAATTTAAGTTAGAAATACACCTATCATTTTCTGGGGTTTGAAAAACACACTTTTGTTTTTCAAAGAAAGTATTTTCCAGATCTGCAAGTGTTAAATTTAAGTTTAATATATACAGCTTTCATAGTCTGTTAACAAAAAAAACACTTTTTTTGGCAATCTACAACATCTGGATTAGTCAGTGTGCAATTTAAGATAGAAATACAGGTCCTTCTCTAAAAATTTGCATATTGTGATAAAGTTCATTATTTTCTGTAATGTACTGATAAACATTAGACTTTCATATATTTTAGATTCATTACACACAACCTGAAGTAGTTCAAGCCTTTTATTGTTTTAATATTGATGATTTTGGCATACAGCTCATGAAAACCAAAAATTCCTATCTAAAAAAATTAGCATATTTCATCCGACCAATAAAATAAAAGTGTTTTTAATACAAAAAAAGTCAACCTTCAAATAATTATGTTCAGTTATGCACTCAATACTTGGTCGGGAATCCTTTTGCAGAAATGACTGCTTCAATGCGGCGTGGCATGGAGGCAATCAGCCTGTGGCACTGCTGAGGTGTTATGGAGGCCCAGGATGCTTCGATAGCGGCCTCAAGCTCATCCAGAGTGTTGGGTCTTGCGTCTCTCAACTTTCTCTTCCTAACATCCCACAGATTCTCTATGGGGTTCAGGTCAGGAGAGTTGGCAGGCCAATTGAGCACAGTAATACCATGGTCAGTAAACCATTTACCAGTGGTTTTGGCACTGTGAGCAGGTGCCAGGTCGTGCTGAAAAATGAGATCTTCATCTCCATAAAGCTTTTCAGCAGATGGAAGCATGAAGTGCTCCAAAATCTCCTGATAGCTAGCTGCATTAACCCTGCCCTTGATAAAACACAGTGGACCAACACCAGCAGCTGACATGGCACCCCAGACCATCACTGACTGTGGGTACTTGAAACTGGACTTCAGGCATTTTGGCATTTCCCTCTCCCCAGTCTTCCTCCAGACTCTGGCACCTTGATTTCCGAATGACATGCAAAATTTGCTTTCATCCGAAAAAATTACTTTGGACCACTGAGCAACAGTCCAGTGCTGCTTCTCTGTAGCCCAGGTCAGGCGCTTCTGCCGCTGTTTCTGGTTCAAAAGTGGCTTGACCTGGGGAATGCGGCACCTGTAGCCCATTTCCTGCACACGCCTGTACACGGTGGCTCTGGATGTTTCTACTCCAGACTCAGTCCACTGCTTCCGCAGGTCCCCCAAGGTCTGGAATCGGTCCTTCTCCACAATCTTCCTCACGGTCCGGTCACCTCTTCTCGTTGTGCGTTTTCTGCCACACTTTTTCCTTCCCACAGACTTCCCACTGAGGTGCATTGATACAGCACTCTGGGAACAGCCTATTCGTTCAGAAATTTCTTTCTGTCATACCCTCTTGCTTGAGGGTGTCAATGATGGCCTTCTGGACAGCAGTCATGTCAGCAGTCTTACCCATGATTGCGGTTTTGAGTAATGAACCAGTCTGGGAGTTTTTAAAAGCCTTAGGAATAGGGATGAGCGAACTCGAACTGTATAGTTCGGGTTCGTACCGAATATTGGGGTGTCCGTGACACGGACCCGAACCCGGACATTTTCGTAAAAGTCCGGGTTCGGGTTTGGTGTTCGTCGCTTTCTTGGCGCTTTTTGACGCTTTCTTGGTGCTTTTTGAAAGGCTGCAAAGCAGCCAATCAACAAGCGTCATACTACTTGCCCCAAGAGGCCGTCACAGCCATGCCTACTATTGGCATGGCTGTGATTGGCCAGAGCACCATGTGACCCAGCCTCTATTTAAGCTGGAGTCACATAGCGCCGCCCGTCACTCTGCTCTGATCAGCATAGGGAGAGGTTGCGGCTGCGACAGTAGGGCGAGATTAGGCAGATTAACTCCTCCAAAGGACTTGATTAATTGATCGATCTGCAGCTGTGGATCATTGAGCTGCTGATACTCAATTGCTCACTGTTTTTAGGCTGCCCAGACCGTTTGTCAGTCACTTTTTTCTGGGGTGATCGGCGGCCATTTTGTGTCTTGTGGTGCGCCAGCACAAGCTGCGACCAAGTGCATTTAACCCTCAATGGTGTGGTTGTTTTTTGGCTAAAGCCTACATCAGGGTGAAGCTGTCACACCAAGTGCATTTAACCAGCAATAGTCTGTTTATTTTTTGGCCATATACTACATCAGGGGCAAGCTGCGCCCGTCACCAAGTGCATTTAACCCTCAGTAGTGTGGTTGGTCAAGCTGTCACACCAAGTGCATTTAATCAGCAATAGTCTGTTCATTTTTTGGCCATATACTACATCAGGGGCAAGCTGAGCCTGTCACCAAGTGCATTTAACCCTCAGTAGTGTGGTTGGTCAAGCTGTCACACCAAGTGCATTTAACCCTCAGTAGTGTGGTTGGTCAAGCTGTCACACCAAGTGCATTTAACCAGCAATAGTGTGGTTATTTTTTGGCCATATCCCAGTCTAATTCTGTCAGTAAATCTATACCGGTTACCCAGCACCTAAATACTAGGCCTCAAATTTATATTCAGCTAAATTTGAATACAATACATTGGGCCAAATAATATTTTTGTTGTTGTGGTGAACGATAACAATGAGGAAAACATCTAGTAAGGGACGCGGACGTGGACATGGTCGTGGTGGTGTTAGTGGACCCTCTGGTGCTGGGAGAGGACGTGGCCGTTCTGCCACATCCACACGTCCTAGTGTACCAACTACCTCAGGTCCCAGTAGCCGCCAGAATTTACAGCGATATATGGTGGGGCCCAATGCCGTTCTAAGGATGGTAAGGCCTGAGCAGGTACAGGCATTAGTCAATTGGGTGGCCGACAGTGGATCCAGCACGTTCACATTATCTCCCACCCAGTCTTCTGCAGAAAGCGCACAGATGGCGCCTGAAAACCAACCCCATCAGTCTGTCACATCACCCCCATGCATACCAGGGAAACTGTCTCAGCCTCAAGTTATGCAGCAGTCTCTTATGCTGTTTGAAGACTCCGCTGGCAGGGTTTCCCAAGGGCATCCACCTAGCCCTTCCCCAGCGGTGAAAGACATAGAATGCACTGACGCACAACCACTTATGTTTCCTGATGATGAGGACATGGGAATACCACCTCAGCATGTCTCTGATGATGACGAAACACAGGTGCCAACTGCTGCGTCTTTCTGCAGTGTGCAGACTGAACAGGAGGTCAGGGATCAAGACTGGGTGGAAGACGATGCAGGGGACGATAAGGTCCTAGACCCCACATGGAATGAAGGTCGTGCCACTGACTTTCACAGTTCGGAGGAAGAGGCAGTGGTGAGACCGAGCCAACAGCGTAGCAAAAGACGGAGCAGTGGGCAAAAGCAGAACACCTGCCGCCAAGAGACTCTGCCTGCTACTGACCGCCGCCATCTGGGACCGAGCACCCCAAAGGCAGCTTCAAGGAGTTCCCTGGCATGGCACTTCTTCAAACAATGTGCTGACGACAAGACCCGAGTGGTTTGCACGCTGTGCCATCAGAGCCTGAAGCGAGGCATTAACGTTCTGAACCTGAGCACAACCTGCATGACCAGGCACCTGCATGCAAAGCATGAACTGCAGTGGAGTAAACACCTTAAAACCAAGGAAGTCACTCAGGCTCCCCCTGCTACCTCTTCTGCTGCTGCCGCCTCGGCCTCTTCTGCTGCTGCCGCCTCGGCCTCTTCCTCCGCCTCTGGAGGAACGTTGGCACCTGCCGCCCAGCAAACAGGTGATGTACCACCAACACCACCACCACCTCCGTCACCAAGCATCTCAACCATGTCACACGGCAGCGTTCAGCTCTCCATCTCACAAACATTTGAGAGAAAGCGTAAATTCCCACCTAGCCACCCTCAATCCCTGGCCCTGAATGCCAGCATTTCTAAACTACTGGCCTATGAAATGCTGTCATTTAGGCTGGTGGACACAGACAGCTTCAAACAGCTCATGTCGCTTGCTGTCCCACAGTATGTTGTTCCCAGCCGGCACTACTTCTCCAAGAGAGCCGTGCCTTCCCTGCACAACCAAGTATCCGATAAAATCAAGTGTGCACTGCGCAACGCCATCTGTGGCAAGGTCCACCTAACCACAGATACGTGGACCAGTAAGCACGGCCAGGGACGCTATATCTCCCTAACTGCACACTGGGTAAATGTAGTGGCAGCTGGGCCCCAGGCGGAGAGCTGTTTGGCGCACGTCCTTCCGCCGCCAAGGATCGCAGGGCAACATTCTTTGCCTCCTGTTGCCACCTCCTCCTACTCGACTTCCTCCTCCTCTGCTTCCACCTGCTCATCTAGTCAGCCACACACCTTCACCACCAACTTCAGCACAGCCCGGGGTAGACGTCAGCAGGCCATTCTGAAACTCATATGTTTGGGGGACAGACCCCACACCGCATAGGAGTTGTGGCAGGGTATAGAACAACAGACCGACGAGTGGTTGCTGCCGGTGAGCCTCAAGCCCGGCCTGGTGGTGTGTGATAATGGGCGAAATCTCGTTGCAGCTCTGGGACTAGCCAGTTTGACGCACATCCCTTGCTTGGCGCATGTGCTGAATTTGGTGGTGCAGAAGTTCATTCACAACTACCCCGACATGTCAGAGCTGCTGCATAAAGTGCGGGCCGTCTGTTCGCGCTTCCGGCGTTCACATCCTGCTGCTGCTCGCCTGTCTGCGCTACAGCGTAACTTCGGCCTTCCGCTCACCGCCTCATATGCGACGTGCCCACCAGGTGGAACTCCACCTTGCACATGCTGAACAGACTGTGCGAGCAGCAGTAGGCCATAGTGGAGTTTCAGCTGCAGCACGCACGGGTCAGTCGCACTACAGAACAGCACCACTTCACCACCAATGACTGGGCCTCCATGCGAGACCTGTGTGCCCTGTTGCGCTGTTTCGAGTACTCCACCAACATGGCCAGTGGCGATGACGCCGTTATCAGCGTTACAATACCACTTCTATGTCTCCTTGAGAAAACACTTAGGGCGATGATGGAAGAGGAGGTGGCCCAGGAGGAGGAGGAGGAGGAGCAGGAAGAGGGGTCATTTTTAGCACTTTCAGGCCAGTCTCTTCGAAGTGATTCAGAGGGAGGTTTTTGGCAACAGCAGAGGCCAGGTACAAATGTGGCCAGCCAGGGCCCACTACTGGAGGACGAGGAGGACGAGGATGAGGATGAAGCATGGTCACAGCGGGGTGGCACCCAACGCAGCTCGGGTCCATCACTGGTGCGTGGCTGGGGGGAAAGGCAGGATGATGACGATACACCTCCCACAGAGGACAGCTTGTCCTTACCCCTGGGCAGCCTGGCACACAAGAGCGACTACATGCTGCAGTGCCTGCGCAACAACAGCAGAGTTGCCCACATTTTAACGTGTGCGGACTACTGGGTTGCCACCCTGCTGGATCCACGCTACAAAGACAATGTTACTTACTTCCTGCACTGGAGCGTGATAGGAAGATGCGCGAGTACAAGCGCACGTTGGTAGACGCGCTACTGAGAGAATTCCCAAATGTCACAGGGGAACAAGTGGAAGCCCAAGGCCAAGGCAGAGGAGGAGCAAGAGGTCGTCAAGGCAGCTGTGTCACGGCCAGCTCCTCTGAGGGCAGGGTTAGCATGGCAGAGATGTGGAAAAGTTTTGTCAACACGCCACAGCTAACTGCACCACCACCTGATATGCAACGTGTTAGCAGGAGGCAACATTTCACTAACATGGTGGAACAGTACGTGTGCACACCCCTCCACGTACTGACTGATTGTTCGGCCCCATTCAACTACTGGGTCTCTAAATTGTCCACATGGCCAGAGCTAGCCTTTTATGCCTTGGAGGTGCTGGCCTGCCCGGCGGCCAGCGTTTTGTCTGAACGTGTATTCAGCACGGCAGGGGGTGTCATTACAGACAAACGCAGCCGCCTGTCTACAGCCAATGTGGACAAGCTGACGTTCATAAAAATGAACCAGGCATGGATCCCACAGGACCTGTCAGTCCCTTGTCCAGATTAGACATTAACTACCTCCCCTTAACCATATATTATTGTACTCCAGGGCACTTCCTCATTCAATCCTATTTTTATTTTCATTTTACCATTATATTGCGAGGCTACCCAAATTTGAATGAACCTCTCTTCTGTCTGGGTGCCGGGGCCTAAATATATGCCAATGGACTGTTCCAATGTTGGGTGACGTGAAGCCTGATTCTCTGCTATGACATGCAGACTAATTCTCTGCTGACATGAAGCCAGATTCTCTGTTACGGGACCTCTCTCCTCTGCCTGGGTGCTTGGCCTAAATTTATGACAATGGACTGTTGCAGTGGTGGCTGACGTGAAGCCTGATTCTCTGCTATGACATGCAGACTGATTCTCTGCTGACGTGAAGCCAGATTGTCTGTTACGGGACCTCTCTCCTCTGCCTGGGTGCTGGGCCTAAATTTATGAAAATGGACTCTTACAGTGGTGGGTGACGTGAAGCCTGATTCTCTGCTATGATATGAAGACTGATTCTCTGCTGACATGAAGCCAGATTGTCTGTTACGGGACCTCTCCTCTGCCTGGGTGCTTGGCCTAAATTTATGACAATGGACTGTTGCAGTGGTGGCTGACGTGAAGCCTGATTCTCTGCTATGACATGCAGACTGATTCTCTGCTGACATGAAGCCAGATTGTCTGTTACGGGACATCTCTCCTCTGCCTGGGTGCTGGGCCTAAATTTATGAAAATGGACTCTTACAGTGGTGGCTGACGTGAAGCCTGATTCTCTGCTATGACATGCAGACTGATTCTCTGCTGACATGAAGCCAGATTCTCTGTTACGGGACCTCTCTCCTCTGCCTGGGTGCTGGGCCTAAATTTATGAAAATGGACTGTTACAGTGGTGGGTGACGTGAAGCCTGATTCTCTGCTATGACATGCAGACTGATTCTCTGCTGACATGAAGCCAGATTCTCTGTTACGGGACCTCTATCCTCTGCCTGGGTGCTGGACCTAAATTTATGAAAATGGACTCTTACAGTGGTGGGTGACGTGAAGCCTGATTCTCTGCTATGATATGAAGACTGATTCTCTGCTGACATGAAGCCAGATTGTCTGTTACGGGACCTCTCTCCTCTGCCTGGGTGCTTGGCCTAAATTTATGAAAATGTACTGTTGCAGTGGTGGCTGACGTGAAGCCTGATTCTCTGCTATGATATGAAGACTGATTCTCTGCTGACATGAAGCCAGATTGTCTGTTACGGGACCTCTCTCCTCTGCCTGGGTGCTTGGCCTAAATTTATGAAAATGTACTGTTGCAGTGGTGGCTGACGTGAAGCCTGATTCTCTGCTATGATATGAAGACTGATTCTCTGCTGACATGAAGCCAGATTCTCTGTTACGGGACCTCTCTCCTCTGCCTGGGTGCCGGGGCCTAAATATCTGAGAATGGACTGTTCCAGTGGTGGGTGACGTGAAGCCAGATTCTCTGCTATGGGACCTTTCTCCAATTGATTTTGGTTAATTTTTATTTATTTAATTTTTATTTTAATTCATTTCCCTATCCACATTTGTTTGCAGGGGATTTACCTACATGTTGCTGCCTTTTGCAGCCCTCTAGCCCTTTCCTGGGCTGTTTTACAGCCTTTTTAGAACCAAAAAGTTCGGGTCCCCATTGACTTCAATGGGGTTCGGGTTCGGGACGATGTTCGGATCGGGTTCGGATCCCGAACCCGAACATTTCCGGGAAGTTCGGCCGAACTTCTCGAACCCGAACATCCAGGTGTTCACTCAACTCTACTCAGGAATCTTTTGCAAGTGTTTAGAGTTAATTAGTTGATTCAGATGATTAGGTTAATAGCTCGTTTAGAGAACCTTTTCATGATATGCTCATTTTTTGAGATAGGAATTTTGGGTTTTAATGAGCTGTATGCCAAAATCATCAATATTAAAACAATAAAAGGCTTGAACTACTTCAGGTTGTGTGTAATGAATCAAAAATTTATGAAAGTCTAATTTTTATCAGTACATTACAGAAAATAATGAACTTTATCACAATATGCTAATTTTTTTAGAAGGACCTGTACACCCATCATTTTCTGGGGTTTGAAAAAAAAAAAAAAAAAAACTGCATTTTCATGTTCTGCAAGTGTTAAATTCAACTTTAATATATACAGCTTTCATATTCTGTTACAAAAAAAAAAAAACTTTTTGGGCACTCTACAACATCTGGGTTAGATGTGCAATTTAAGCTAGAAATACACCCATCATTTTCTGGGGTTTAAAAAACACAATTTTTTTTACCAAAAACACTATTTTAAGGCCTTGCAGCATCAGCACGTGTGAAATTACAGGCTTATATACTGCTGTCAAATTCAGTTGTTAAACAAACACTCGTTTGGGCACAAAAAATTTGCCTGGCAGACTTTGATGCAAATGTTATTGTGAGATACACCATTAATACATTTGGGTTACATTATAAGATTTTAAATACCGCCATTTGGTGCAGCAATATTGAATTCAGACCTACACTGGTTCAGGCCCTGTAAGACACCACCTCTACATAAAGGGGTTTGAATCAGGCATTTGAAATACAGCCATTTAAAATACAGCCATTTTGGGCAAAGAAATATTTAGTTCAGGAATACACTGGTTCAGCCCCTGTGAGCTATCCCCTCTACATTACAGGGGTTTGATTCAGGGATTTGAAATACAGCCATTTTGTGCAAAGATATATTTACTTCAGGCCTACACTGGTTCAGACCGTGTGAGATACTCCCTCTAAATACAGGGGTTTGATTTAGGGATTTGAAATACAGCCATTTTGTGCAAAGAAAATATTTAGTTCAGGCCTACACTGTTTCAGACCATGTGATATACCCCCTCTACATACAGGGGTTTGAATCAGGCATTTGAAATACAGCCATTTGAAATAAAGCCATTTTGTTCAAAGATATATTTATTTCAGGCCTACACTGTTTCAGACCGTGTGGGATACTCACTTTACATACAGGGTTTTGATTCAGGGATTGAAATACAGACATTTGAAATATAGCCATTTTGTGCAAAGATATATTTACTTCAGGCCTACACTGCTCCAGACCATGTGAGATACTCCCTCTACATACAGGGGTTTGAATCAGGGATTGAAATACAACTATTTGAAATACAGCCATTTAGTGCAAAGATATATTTACTTCAGGCCTACACTGTTTCAGACCGTGTGAGATACTAACTCTACATACAGGGGTTTGATTCAGGGATTGAAATACAGCCATTTGAAATACAGCCATTTTTTGCTAAGATATACTGTATTTACTTCAGGCCTACATTGGTTCAGACCGTGTTAGGCACTCCCTCTACATACAGGGGTTTGATTCAGGTATTTGAAATACAGCCATTTGAAATACAGCCATTTTGGGCAAAGAAAAATTATGTTCTGGCCTACACTGGTTCAGGCCTTGTGAGACACTCCCTCTACATATACAGGGGTTTTATTCAGGGTTTTATAATATAGCCATTTAAAATACAGCCATTTTTTGCAAATATATATTTACTTCAGGCCTACACTGGTTCAGACCGTGTTAGATACTCCCTCTACATACAGGGGTTTGATTCAGGGATTTGAAATACAGCCATTTTGCGCAAAGATATACAGTACAGACCAAAATTTTGGACACACCTTCTCATTCAAAGAGTTTTCTTTATTTTCATGACTAGGAAAATTGTAGATTCACACTGAAGGCATCAAAACTATGAATTAACACATGTGGAATTATATACATATCAAAAAAGTGTGAAAAAAATGAAAATATGTCATATTCTAGGTTCTTTAAAGTAGCCACCTTTTTCTTTGATTACTGCTTTGCACACGCTTGGCATTCTCTTGATGAGCTTCAAGAGGTAGTCACCTGAAATGGTCTTCCAGCAGTCTTGAAGGAGTTCCCAGAGATGCTTAGCACTTGTTGGCCCTTTTGCCTTCACTCTGCGGTCCAGCTCACCCCAAACCATCTTGATTGGGTTCAGGTCCGGTGACTGTGGAGGCCAGGTCATCTGGCGCAGCACCCCATCACTCTCCTTCGTGGTCAAATAGCCCTTAAACAGCCTGGAGGTGTGTTTGGGGTCATTGTCCCGTTGAAAAATAAATAATGGTCCAACTAAACGCAAACCGGATGGAATAGCATGCCGCTGCAAGATGCTGTGGTATGCCTTCAATTTTGAATAAATCCCCAACAGTGTCACCAGCAAAGCACCCCCACACCATCACACCTCCTCCTCCATGCTTCGCGGTGGGAACCAGGCATGTAGAGTCCATCCGTTTACCTTTTCTGCGTCGCACAAAGACACGGTGGTTGGAACCAAAGATCTGAAATTTGGACTCATCAGACCAAAGCACAGATTTCCACTGGTCTAATGTCCATTCCTTGTGTTCTTAAGCCCAAACAAGTCTCTTCTGCTTGTTGCCTGTCCTTAGCAGTGGTTTCCTAGCAGATATTCTACCATGAAGGCCTGATTCACACAGTCTCCTCTTAACAGTTGTTTTAGAGATGTGTCTGCTGCTAGAACTTTGTGTGGCATTGACCTGGTCTCTAATCTGAGCTGCTGTTAACCTGCAATTTCTGAGGCTCAGGTGAACTTATCCTCCGCAGCAGAGGTGACTCTTGGTCTTTCTTTCCTGGGGCGGTCCGCATGTGAGACAGTTTCTTTGTAGTGCTTGATGGTTTTTGTGACTGCACTTGGGGACACTTTCAAAGTTTTCCCAATTTTTGGGACTGACTGACCTTCATTTCTTAAAGTAATGATGGCCACTCATTATTCTTTACTTTAGCTTTTTTCTTGCCATAATACAAATTCTAACAGTCTATTCAGTAGGACTAGCAGCTGTGTATCCACCTGACTTCTCCACAACGCAACTGATGGTCCCAACCCCATTTATAAGGCAAGAAATCCCACTTATTAAATCTGACAGGGCACACCTGTGAAGTGAAAACCATTTCAAGTGACTACCTCTTAAAGCTCATCAAGAGAATGCCAAGAGTGTGCAAAGCAGTAATCAAAACAAAAAGGTGGCTACTTGGAAGAACCAAGAATATGACATATTTTCAGTTGTTTCACACTTTTCTGTTATGTATATAATTCCACATGTGTTAATTCATAGTTTTCATGCTTTCAGAGTGAATCTACAATTTTCATAGTCATGAAAATAAAAAAAACTCATTGAATGAGAAGGTGTGTCCAAAATTTTGGTCTGTATTATATTTACTTCAGGCCTACACTGGTTCAGACCATGTGAGATACTCTCTGTACATACAGGGGTTTGAATCAGACATTTGAAATACAGCCATTTGAAATTCAGCCATTTTGGGTAAATAAATATTTAGTTTAGGCCTACATTGCTTCAGGCCTTGCGAGATACTCCCTCTACATACAGGGGTTTGATTCAGGGATTTGAAATACAGCCATTTGAAATACAGCCATTTTGTGCAAAGAAAATATTTACTTCAGGACTACACTGTTTCCGACCATGTGAGATACCCCCTCTACATACAGGGTTTTGAATCAGGCATTTGAAATACAGCCATTTTGTTCAAAGATACATTTACTTTAGGCCTACGCTGGTTCAGACCGTGTCAGATACTCCCTCTATATACAGGGGTTTGACTCATGGATTTGAAATACAGCCATTTGAAATAAAGCCATTTTGTGCAAAGATATATTTACTTCAGGCCTACACAGGTTCAGACCGTGTGAGATACTTACTCTACATACAGGGGTTTGATTCAGGGATTTGAAATACAGCCTTTTGAAAAACAGCCATTTTGTGCAAACAAATATTTTTTTCGGGCCTACACTGGTTCACACCATGTGAGATACCCCCTCTACATATAGGGGTTTGAAAAGGTCATTTGAAATACAGACATTTGGGGCAAATACATATTTAGTTTTGGCCTACACTGGTTCAGGCTTCTGAGATACTTCCTCAACATATAGGGGTTTGATTCAGGGTTTTGAAATACAGCTATTTAAAATACAGCCATTTTTGGCAAATATATATTTACTTCAGGCCTACACTGGTCCAGACCGTGTGAGATACTCCCTCTACATACAGGGGTTTTAGCCAGGGATTTGAAATACAGCCATTTGAAATATAGCCATTTTGTGCAAAGAAATATTTAGTTCAGGCCTACACTGGTTCAGGCCTTGTGAGATAATCCCTCTACATACATGAGTATTATTCAGGGATTTATAATAAAGCCATTTAAAATACAGCCATTTTTTGCAAATATATATTTAGTTCAGGCCTACACTGGTTCAGACCGTGTTAGATACTCCTTCTACATACAGGGGTTTTATTCAGAGATTTGAAATACAGCCATTTTTTGTCAAAGATATATTTACTTCAGGCCTACACTGGTCCAGACCGTGTGAGATACTCCCTCTGTATAGATGGGTTTCATTCAGGGATTTGAAATACAGCCATTTGAAATACAGCCATTTTGTGCAAAGAAAATATTTAATTCAGGTCTACACTGGTTCAGACCATGTGAGATACCCCCTCTACATATAGGGGTTTGAATCAGGCATTTAAAATACAGCCATATGGGGCAAATAAATATTTTGTTCTGGCCTACACTGGTTCAGGCTTGTGAGACACTTATTCAACATACAGGGGTTTGATTCAGTGTTTTGAAATACAGCCATTTAAAATACAGCCATTTTTTGCAAATATTTATATTTACTTCAGGCCTACATTGGTCCAGACCGTGTGAGATACTCCCCCTACATACAGGTTTTACGGCCTTGACCCTTAGGCACAGAGATTGCTCCAGATTCTCTGAATCTTCTGATGATGTTATGCACAGTTGATGATGATAGATGCAAAGTCTTTGCAATTTTTCGCTGGGTAACACCTTTCTGATATTGCTCCACTTTCTTTCTGTGCAACATTGTGGGAATTGGTGATCCTCTACCCATCTTGGCTTCTGAGAGACACTGCCACTCTGAGAAGCTATTTTTATACCCAATCATGTTGCCATTTGAGCTAATAAGTGTTAATTGGTCTTCTAGCTCTTCGTTATGCTCAACTTTACTTTTTCCAGCCTCTTATTGCTACTTATCCCAACTTTTTGGGGATTTGTTGACACCGTGAAATTTTGAATCAACATATTTTTCCTTTAAAATGATACATTTACTCGGATTAAACGTCTGATCTGTCATCTACATTCTATTACAAATAAAATATTGACATTTGCCATCTCCACATCATTGCATTCAGTTTTTATTCACGATTTGTATAGTGTCCCAACTTTTTGGGAATCCGGTTTGTATTTACTTCAGGCCTACGCTGGTTCAGACCGTGTGAGATACTACCTCTAAATACAGGGGTTTGATTAAGGGAATTGAAATACAGTCATTTGAAATACAACCTTTTTTGGCAAAGAAATATTTACTTCAGGCCTATACTGGTTCAGACCGTGTGAGATACGCACATGACATACAGGGGTTTGAATCAGGCATTTGAAATACGGTCATTTTAAATAAAGCCATTTTGTGCAAAGAAATATTTAGTTTAGGCCTACACTGGTTCAGCCTTATGAGATACTCCCTCTACATACAGGGGTTTGAATTCATGGATTTAAAATACAGCCATTTTGTGCAAAGATATATTTACTTTAGGCCTACACTGGTTCAGACCGTGTGAGATACTCCCACTACATACAGGGGTTTGAATCAGGCATTTGATATACAGCCATTTTGTGCAAAGATATATTTAGTTCAGGCCTACACTGGTTCAGGCCTTGTAAAATACTCCCTCTACAAACAAGGGTTTGATTCAGGTATTTGAAATACAGCCATTTTAAATACAGTCATTTTGGACAAATATATATTTTCTTCAGTCCTACAATGGTTCAGACCGAGGGAGATACTCCCACTACATACAGGGCTTTAATTCAGGGATTTGAAAAACAGCCATTTGAAATACAGCCATTTTGTGCAAAGATATATTTACTTCAGGCCTACACTGGTTCAGACCGTGTGAGATACTCCCACTACATACAGGGGTTTGAATCAGGCATTTAAAATGCAGAAATTTGAAATATAGCCATTTTGGGCAAATAAATATTTAGTTCAGGAATACACTAGTTCAGGCCTTGTGAGGTACTCCCTATACATACAGGGGTTTAATTCAGGGATCTGAAATACAGCCATTTGAAATACAGCCATTTTGTGCAAAGAAATATTTACTTTAGGCATAAACTTGTTCAGACCATGTAAGATACCCCCTCTACATACAGGGGTTTGAATTATACATTTTAAATACAGAAATTTGGTGCAAATATATATGTACTTCAGGCCTACACTGGTTCAGGCCCTGTGAGATACTCCGTCTACATGCAGGGGTTTGAATCAGTGATTTGAAATACATCCATTTGAAATACAGAAATTTTGTGCATATATATATTAACTTCAGGCCTTCACTGGTTCAGACAGTGTGAAATACTCCCTCTACATAAAGGGGTTTGATTCAGTGGTTTAAAATACTGCAATTTGAAATACAGCCATTTTCGGCAAAAATTTTTTTACTTCAGGCCTACACTGGTTTAGGCCTTGTGAGATACTCCTTCTATATACAGGGGTTTGATTCAGGGATTTTAAATGCAATGATTTGAAATACAGACATGTTTTGCAAAGATCTATTTACAGGGGTTTGATTCAGGGATCTGAAATATAGCAATTTGAAATACAGCCATTTTTGTGCAAAAAACAATTATTTACTTCAGACATACACTTTTTCAGACCGTGTGAGATAGACCCTTTACATAAAGGTGTTTGAATTAGGCATTTGAAATGCAGCCATTTGAAATACAGCCATTTTGTGCAAAGAAAAATTTAGTTCAGGCCTACACTGGTTCAGGCATTGTGAGATACTCCATCTACATACAGGGGTTTGATTCAGGGATTTGAAATATAGCCATTTGAAATACAGCCATTTTGTGCAAGGATATATTTTTTTTAGGCCTACACTGGTTCAGAACGTGTCAGATACTCCCTCTACATACAGGGGTTTGATTCAGGAATTTGAAATAGAGCCATTTGAAATACAGCCATTTTATGCAAGAAAATATTTACTTCAGGCCTACAATGGCTCAGGCCCTGTGAGATACTCCCTCTAAATAAAGGTGTTTGATTCAGGGATTTTAAATACAGCCATACTTCATGCCTACGCTGGTTCAGACCGTTTGAGATACTCCCTCTACATACAGAGGTTTGATTAAGGATTTGAAGTACAGCCTTTTAAAATACAGCCAATTTGGACAAATAAATATTTAGTTCAGGCCTTCACTGGTTTTAGACCGTGTGAGATACTCCCTCTACATACAGGGGTTTGATTACGGGATTTGAAATACAGACATTTGAAATATAACCATTTTGGGCTAAGAAATATTTACTGCAGGCATAGACTGGTTCAGATCGTGTGAGATACGCACTCTACATACAAGTGTTTGAATTAGGCATTTAAAATATAGCCATTTTGTGCAAAGTAATATTTAGTTTAGTCCTACACTGGTTTAGGCCTTCTGAGATACTCGCTCTACATATAGGGGTTTGATTCAGGGATTTGAAATACAGCAATTTGAAATACAGCCATTTTGGACACGAAAATATTTACTTCAGGCCTACACTGGTTCAGGCCTTGAGAGATACTTCCTCTAAATACAGGTGTTTAATTCAAGGATTTGAAATACAGCCATTTGAAATATAGCCATTTTGGGCAAATAAATATTTAGATCAGGAATACACTAGTTCAGGCCTTGTGAAATACTCCATATACATACAGGGGTTTAATTCAGGGATCTGAAATACAGCCATTTGAAATACAGCCATTTTGTGCAAATAAATAATTACTTCAGGCCTACACTGGTTCAGACCGTGTGAGATACTCCCTCTACATACAGGGATTTTATTCCGGGATTGGAAATACAGCCATTTGAAGCAAATACATTTTTGCTTCAAGCATACACTGGTTCCGACCGTGTGAGATATGCCCTCTAAATACAGGGGTTTGAATCAGGCATTTGAAATACAGCCATTTGAAATTCAGCTAATTTGGGCAAATAAATATTTAGTTTAGGCCTACACTGGTTCAGGCCTTGTGAGTTACTCCCTCTACATACAGGGTTTTGATTCAGTGATTTGAAATACAGCCATTTAAAATACAGCAATTTTGTGCAAATATATATTTACTCCAGGCCTACACTGGTTCAGACTGTGTGAGATACTCCCTCTACATAAAGGGGTTTGATTCAGGGATTTGAAATACAGCCATTTTAAATGCAGCCTTTTTGGGCAAGAAAATATTTACTTCAGGCCTACACTGGTTCAGGCCCTGTGAGATACTCAATCTAAATACAGGGTTTTTATTCAGGGATTTGAAAATACAGTTATTTGAAATACAGCTATTTTGTTCAAAGAAAAGATTTACTTCAGGCCTACACTGGTTCAGACCGTGTGAGATACCCCCTCTACATGAAGGGGTTTGAATCAGGCATTTGAAATACAGCCATTTAAAATACAGCCATTTTGGGAAAATAATTATTTAGTTCAGGCCTACACTGGTTCAGGCCTTGTGAGATACTTCCTCTACATACAGAGGTTTGATTCAGGGAATTGAAATATAACCATTTGAAATACAGCCATTTTTTGCAAATATATACTTACTTCAGGCCTACACTGGTTCAGATCGTGTGAGATACTCCCTCTACATACAGGGGTTTGATTCAGGTAATGGAAATACAGCCATTTGAAAAACAGCAATTTAATGAAAATAAATATTTACTTTAACCACCTCCGGACCGCCTAACGCAGATGTGCGGTCCGGAGGTGGTAGCCCTGCGCAGAGTCACGCATATATGCGTCATCGCGCGAGGGCCAGGATTTCCTGTGAACGCGCGCACACAGGCGCGCGCGCTCACAGGAACGGAAGGTAAGCGAGTGGATCTCCAGCCTGCCAGCGGCGATCGCTCGCTGGCAGGCTGGAGATCCGTATTTTTTAACCCCTAACAGGTATATTAGACGCTGTTTTGATAACAGCGTCTAATATACCTCCTACCTGGTCCTCTGGTGGTCCCTTTTGTTAGGATCGACCACCAGAGGACACAGGTAGGTCAGTAAAGTCGCACCAAACACTACACTACACTACACCCCCCCCGTCACTTATTAACCCTTTATGAACCCCTGATCACCCATGATCACCCCATATAAACTCCCTGATCACCCCCCTGTCATTGATCACCCCCCTGTCAGGCTCCGTTCAGACGTCCGCATGATTTTTACGGATACATGGATACATGGATCGGATCCGCAAAACACATGCGGACGTCTGAATGGAGCCTTACAGGGGGTGATCAATGACAGGCGGGTGATCACCCATATACACTCCCTGATCACCCCCCTGTCATTGATCACCCCCCTGTAAGGCTCCATTCAGACGTCCGCATGTGTTTTGTGGATCCGATCCATGTATCCGTAAAAATCATGCGGACGTCTGAATGGAGCCTTACAGGGGGGGTGATCAGTGACAGGGGGGTGATCACCCTGATCACCCCCTGTCATTGATCACCCCCCTGTAAGGCTCCATTCAGACGTCCGCATGTGTTTTGTGGATCCGATCCATGTATCCATGGATCCGTAAAAATCATGCGGACGTCTGAATGGAGCCTTACAGGGGGGGGTGATCAGTGACAGGGGGGTGATCACCCTGATCACCCCCTGTCATTGATAACCCCCCTGTAAGGCTCCATTCAGACGTCCGCATGTGTTTTGTGGATCCGATCCATGTATCCATGGATCCGTAAAAATCATGCGGACGTCTGAATGGAGCCTTACAGGGGGGGTGATCAGTGACAGGGGGGTGATCACCCTGATCACCCCCTGTCATTGATCACCCCCCTGTAAGGCTCCATTCAGACGTCCGCATGTGTTTTGTGGATCCGATCCATGTATCCATGGATCCGTAAAAATCATGCGGACGTCTGAATGGAGCCTTACAGGGGGGGTGATCAGTGACAGGGGGGTGATCACCCTGATCACCCCCTGTCATTGATCACCCCCCTTTAAGGCTCCATTCAGACGTCCGCATGTGTTTTGTGGATCCGATCCATGTATCCATGGATCCGTAAAAATCATGCGGCCGTCTGAATGGAGCCTTACAGGGGAGTGATCAGTGACAGGGGGGTGATCACCCTGATCACCCCCTGTCATTGATCACCCCCCTGTAAGGCTCCATTCAGACGTCCGCATGTGTTTTGTGGATCCGATCCATGTATCCGTTCCATGTATCCATGGATCCGTAAAAATCATACGGACGTCTGAATGGAGCCTTACAGGGGGGTGATCAATGACAGGGGGGTGATCAGGGAGTCTATATGGGTGATCACCCCCCTGTCATTGATCACCCCCCTGTCATTGATCACCCCCCTGGTAAGGCTCCATTCAGACATTTTTTTTGGCACAAGTTAGCGGAAATTTTGGGTTTGTTTTTGTTTTTTCTTACTAAGTCTCATATTCCACTAACTTGTGTCAAAAAATAAAATCTCACATGAACTCACCATACCCCTTGGGGAATCCAAATGCGTAAACATTTTTAGACATTTATATTCCAGACTTCTTCTCACGCTTTAGGGCCCCTAAAAAGCCAGGGCAGTATAAATACCCCACATGTGACCCCATTTCGGAAGACACCCCAAGGTATTCCGTGAGGGGCATATTGAGTCCATGAAAGATTGAAATTTTTGTCCTAAGTTAGCGGAAAGTGAGACTTTGTGAGAAAAAAACAAAAAAAAACAATTTCCGCTAACTTATGCAAAAAAAATAAAAATTCGAGGAACTCGCAAGGCCCCTCATTGAATACCTTGGGGTGTCTTCTTTCCAAAGTGGGGTCACATGTGGGGTATTTATACTGCCCTGGCTTTTTAGGGGCCCGAAAGTGTGAGAAGAAGTCTGGGATCCAAATGTCTAAAAATGCCCTCCTAAAAGGAATTTGGGCCCCTTTGCGCATCTAGGCTGCAAAAAAGTGTCACACATGTGGTATCGCCGTACTCAGGAGAAGTTGGGCAATGTGTTTTGGGGTGTCATTTTACATATACCCATGCTGGGTGAGATAAATATCTTGGTCAAATGCCAACTTTGTATAAAAAAATGGGAAAAGTTATCTTTTGCCAAGATATTTCTCTCACCCAGCATGGTTATATGTAAAATGGCACCCCAAAACACATTCCCCAACTTCTCCTGAGTACGGCGATACCAGATGTGTGACACTTTTTTGCAGCCAAGGTGGGCAAAGGGGCACATATTCCAAAGTGCACCTTTCGGATTTCACAGGCCATTTTTTACAGATTTTGATTGCAAGGTAATTCTTACACATTTGGGCCCCTAAATTGCCAGGGCAGTATAACTACGCCACAAGTGACCCCATTTTGGAAAGAAGACACCCCAAGGTATTCCGTGAGGGGCACGGCGAGTTCCTAGAATTTTTTATTTTTTGTCACAAGTTAGCGGAAAATGATGACTTTTCTTTTTTTTTCTTTTTTCCTTACAAAGTCTCATATTCCACTAACTTGCGACAAAAAATAAAAAATTCTAGGAACTCGCCGTGCCCCTCACGGAATACCTTGGGGTGTCTTCTTTCCAAAATGGGGTCACTTGTGGCGTAGTTATACTGCCCTGGCAATTTAGGGGCCCAAATGTGTAAGAAGTACCTTGCAATCAAAATGTGTAAAAAATGGCCTGCGAAATCCGAAAGGTGCACTTTGGAATATATGCCCCTTTGCCCACCTTGGCTGCAAAAAAGTGTCACACATCTGGTATCGCCGTACTCAGGAGAAGTTGGGGAATGTGTTTTGGGGTGTCATTTTATATATACCCATGCTGGGTGAGAAAAATATCTTGGTCAAATGCCAACTTTGTATGAAAAAACTGGAAAAGTTGTCTTTTGCCAGGCCTACACTGGTTCAGGCCTTGTGAGATACCCCATATACACTACATACAGGGGTTTGATTCAGGGATTTGAAATATAGCCATTTGAAATACAGCCATTTTGTGTAAAGATATATTTTGTTCAGGCCTACACTGGTTCGGACAGTGTGAGATACTCCCTCTGCATACAGGGGTTTGATTCAGAGATTTGAAATATAGCCATTTGAAAAACAGCCATTGTGGGCAAGAATATTTACTTCAGGACTACACTGTTTAAGGCCCTGTGAGATAATCCATCTAAATGCAGGGGTTTTATTCAGGGATTTGAAATACAGTTATTTGAAATACAGCTATTTGGTTCAAAGAAAACATTTACTTCAGGCATACACTGGTTCAGACCGTGTGAGATACCCCCTCTACATAAAGGGGTTTGAATCAGGCATTTGAAATACATCTATTTAAAATACAGCCATTTTGGAAAAATAATTATTTAGTTCAGGCCTACACTGGTTCAGGCCTTCTGAGATACTCCCTCTACATACAGGGGTTTGATTCAGGGAATTTAAATATAGCCATTTGAAATGCAGCCATTTTTTGCAAATATATACTTACATCAAGCCTACACTGGTTCAGATCGTGTGAGATACTCCCTCTACATACAGTGGTTTGAATCAGGCATTTGAAATACAGCAATTTGAAATACAGCCATTTTAGGCAAAGAAATATTTAGTTTAGGCCTACACTGGTTTAGGCCTTGTGAGAAACTCCCTCTACATACAGGGGTTTGATTCAGTGATGTGAAATACAGCCATTTTTTGCAAATATATATTTACTTCAGGCCTACATTGGTTCAGATCGTGTGAGATACTCCCTCTACATACAGGCGTTTGATTCAGGGATTTGATATACAGCAATTTGAAATACAGCATTTTCTGCAAAGATATATTTACTTCAGGCCTACACCGGTTCAGACCGCGTGAGATACTCCCTCTACATACAGGGGTTTGAATCAGGCATTTGAAATACAGCCATTTTGGGAAAATAAATATTTAGTTCAGGCCTACACTGGTTCAGGCCTTGTGAGATACCCCATCTACATACAGGGGTTTGATTCAGGGATTTGAAATATAGCCATTTGAAATACAGCCATTTTGTGTAAAGATATATTTTGTTCAGGCCTACACTGGTTCAGACAGTGTGAGATACTCCCTCTGCATACAGGGGTTTGATTCAGGGATTTGAAATACAGCCATTTTGGGCAAGAAAATATTTACTTCAGGCCTACACTGTTTCAGCCCCTGTGAGATACTTCCTCTAAATACAGGGGTTTGATTCAGGGATTTTAAATACAGCCATTTGAAATACAGATATTTTTTTGCAACAATATATTTACTTAAGCCTACACTTGTTCAGACCGTGTAAGATACAGTGGTTTAAATCAGGCATTTGAAATACAGCCATTTTAGGCAAAGATGTATTTACAGACATATGGATATGGCAGGTGAACTACACCATTTCCAACCCTACCTGCCACAGCCTCGCTGATTGGAACCCATGCACCAGTACTGCTGTCCACACAAACTCCAAGGAACAGCACACTACAAAACACTCAAGTTACCAGGACATCCATAGCTGCAATAAACATAGAAAGGATAACAATATCAACTTAACATCATGCATAACTTTTTTTGACCACAAGGGTGGCCCTCACTGGACAGATGGTAAATGAACCAGGAGGATGACTCAAGCATAAACATGGCAGGAGTACCTCTCAGACTTCTGGCTTCCAGCAGGAGCTAAATAGCCCAAGCAGCCACACACACACACACACACACCAGGAAAGCAGTTAACCCTTTCATCACCAGAGAAGGTAAGTGTCACCTAAAGGAGAAGTGTACACAGAACAAATTCCCTAACACCAAACATAGAAAGTAAACACTAAAACTCACACGTTGCCAAAGTCAACCCCATGCCGTGACAGTGAGCCGCCTAGCAACCAGCTCCAGCTGCTACACTGTCAACAACCATATGTTGCCAATGGCAACCACACGTGAGGCAACAGACCCAGAGCCCTCACCTGTGGTTGACAACCAAGAACAAACCGCTGATGCGACCAAAGAGTCATGACCATACCATGGTCGTGACAGATAATCCTTCTACATTCAGGGGTTTGATTCAGGGATTGGAAATACAGCCATTTTCTTCAGGCCTACACAGGTTCAGACCGTGTGAGATACTCCCTGTAAATACAGGGGCTTGAATCAGGAATTTGAAATACAGGCATTTGAAATACAGCCATTTTGGGCAAATAAATATTTAGTTCAGGCATACACTGGTTCAGACCATGTGAGATACCCCCTCTTCATACAGGTGTTTGAATTAGGCATTTGAAATACAGCCATTTGAAATACAGCCATTTTGGGCAAATAAATATTTAGTTCAGGCCTACACTGGTTCAGGCCTTGTGAGATACTCCCTATACAGCCATTTGAAATACAGCCATTTTGTGCAAAGATATAATTACTTCAGGCCTACACTTGTTCAGACTGTGTGAGATACCCCCTCTACATACAGGGGTTTGAATCAGGCATTTGAAATACAGCCATTTTGTGCAAATATATATTTACTTCAGGCCT